>NC_087208.1:6538049-6553049 GCF_015104395.2 Macrobrachium nipponense | reverse complement strand
CCGAGACGTCAGCAGAGTGACGTCGCGAGTGTCTGTGCAAGTAATATCAAGTAATATCACGAACTCTTAGAGACGCCTTTCAATATTTGTTCATGACAGGCAGCATTCCATTACGGTCGGGGCTCAACAAACAACACGCAACGGCACTCGAAATACATTCACAGCATTCCACGTACCTGGAATTCGCGCTTTTTCACAGAAAATCTCTCTCTCTCTCTCTCTCTCTATCACACACACACACACACACACACTCAGGTATAGTCATCATGTAATATTCATTTAAAAGTTTTTTCTCTCATTCAGTCTGGTGTAAATTTATTAATTCGTTTCCCTCTCTCTCTCTCTCTCTCTCTCTCTCTCTCTCTCTCTCTCTCTCAGGCATAGTCATCATATAATATTCATTCAAACTTTTTTCTCTCTCTCTGGTATATTAATTCATTCTGGTGTAAATTTATTCATTCGTTTCCCTCTCTCTCTCTCTCTCTCTCTCTCTCTCTCTCTCTCTCTCTCTCTCTCTCAAGTGTTACTGATAAAACTGATAAGTGGAATCGGATATCTTTTGCCATCTATAAGATGACATTTACCGACAAATGCAAAATTGTGATAAAAAAAATTAGCTTTTAAAGTATTAATGAACTAATTTCGAAGTTTCATCGACTTCCTGATTTCTGCCCCAAGTGTTTGGCCTTACTGCCTATTATTTGTTTTTATCAAATTGATAAGAGATTTCATCCACAATTAAAAAAATATCTTATACAAACACCTTTCACATCATCAACATCGTTCACAATAAAGAATTTATTTCAGATCAAAGAATCTTCAAGATGCTTCCCTTCTATCAGTGCTTCATCAGTACAGTTCTAAAAATTCCTAGGTCATTCTGAACTAAGAATAATGACAATAAATGGAAACAGCCTTAATCAGGAATTAAGAGAACGATTGTACGGATCTACACATCTAGTTGAGAAAAAAACTGACTAGGTGTACACATTTCTCCCTAATAATATTCTATTCATGAATTAGCCTGTGAACCAATTTCTTCGTTTTTCTTTCCCAAATTAGGGTATTTCACAGAGAGCTTTTGTCGATATATCTTCCAATATACCTAAGAGGCTTTTCTTCACTAACTTACTCGGGATTTTTGCATATCTTTATACAGTAGCTCTTCTCCCTCATTCAAAATAGTTCACTTCACTTTCTTGTTCACATGCAAAGGATATTTCACGACTTCTGGTGACATCACTCTATTCACAAGCTACTTTTATTTCCTTTCCTAACAAGAACTTTTGTTGCGTGAATTTAAAAATCCCCGCATCAGGATGGCATGGCGATCGTTCATTTGCATAATGCGCCCGGAGAAATGCTTCAGCAATCTTGACTTAATCTGTCTCAATACGCAATGAAGAGAGTATGAGGCTCCCAGCATATTATACAAGGGAATCATAAACCCTCATGATATAACGATGTTCTCTGAAACGATTTTCATGGAGAATGTTCGATTTAAGAGTTTTACCTCTCATAGACCGGATATGTGCTTGATTATACAAATCAATACCAAAAGCATTATCATGTGGGTCAATGATAGCATTGTATAATAAGATGAGGGCCTCATGCAATCATCATCGCATATCGAGACAGATTAAGTCAAGATTGTCTGAAAACATTTCTCCGGCCGCATTATGCAAATGAACGATCACCGAGCCATCCGAATGCAGGGAATTTCAAATTCAAAAACAAAAGTTCTTGTTAGGGAAGGAAATTACAGAGCTTATGAAAAGAGTGCTGTTACAAGAGTGAGTTATTGAAGAAAAGACTCTTAGGTATATTGGAAGATATAGAGACAAAAACTTTCTATGAAATACCCTAATTTAGGAAAGAAAAACAAAGAAATTGCTTCTCAGACTAATTCATAATATCAAACCAATCTTAAATAGCGTCTCAGTGGCGTGATCGGTATGGTCTTGGCCTGCCACCTCGGTGGCCGCGAGTTCGAATCCCGGGTATTCCATTTAGTGTGAGAGATGCATATTTCTTGTGACAGAAGTTCAACCTCGACGTGGTTCGGAAGTCACGTAAAGCCGTTGGTCCCGCTGCTGAATAACCACTGGCTCCATGCAACGTAAAAACTCCATACAAACAAACAAACCAATCTTTAGTTAAGAGAGCAAAATCAGTTTGTTTCCCGTTTGAGATTCTAACAGATGGCTTCTGATGTCTTCCTCACTTGGGGAGAGCGCCATTACTACCTATTTGGGTTCGAGCTCGTTTGTCTGCTGGTTGTGGTGATGTCCTGAAAAAAATTAATCATACCTCCTTATGCGCGCTGGTTGACCTCTTTTTTTTTTTTTTTTTTTTTTTTTTTTCTTCTAGAGGCTCTAGCCATTCCCAACCGGTGTTCGTGAACGATCGTCAGGGGTTCCGTGAGAATTCATGTTTTATTTAATTATTTTCTATTTATATATTGTTTTTTCTTCGTTAAACATACCGTGAGAAATCGTAGGCCTATGCTTTTTTTTTTTTATTTTTATCGTAACATACCGCACGAGATTTTTCCCCCTCAATTTTACTAAAGGTCTAAAGGTAGGTATTACAAATGACGGTCAAATGGTTTGCACAACAGGCGAGCAATGTTCTAGATCGTGATTCTGTCAGACAACAACAACAACAACAACAACAGAGACCTTGCTCACCCAAATTCCTTTGTTAGTTAACAACTTCGTTTCACATAGTGAACTGATTTTTGGAAAAAAACCGAGTGGCTTTTTGAAACACAGAATTATTTAACAACCGGGAAAAACAATCTACCACCATACCTTCATTTTATTTTCAAGATGATCGCTTGCCATAAAGTTCCGCTTTGATGTACCTTGGAACCACCATCAAATGACCATTGTCCTCAATTTTAGTTTTCTGTCAATGAAAACTACTGAGATGGCTTTGTCTGTCCCCCCTCACATCTTCAAAATGACTAAGGCCAGAGGGCTGCAAATTGGTATGTTGATTATCCACCCTCCAATCATCAAACATAGCAAATTGCAGCCCTAAAGCCTCAATAGTTTTTTCTATTTTATTTAAGGTTAAAGTTAGCCATGATCGTGCGTCTGGCACCGCTACAAATGCCAACAACACAGGCCACCAACGGGCGTGGCTTTAAGTTTCATGAGCCCCGGCTGAGCGTTTCATGGGTCGTGGCTGAGAGTTTCATACGGCATTATACGCTGTAGAGAAAAACTTGTTTAATCTCAGGTTGTATTCTGTCGAGCCTCTGGTGCGGGATTCGTCTTCCTGGCTGATGTGGGCCACCTGAATCGCTAATATTGTTTGCTAAACAAAATGGGAAAATAATGTAGTTTTACCTTCTATTGCATCCATCATCGCCGCTGGCGGAGGTATTTTGAATACACCTGTAGTTATGTTCCTTTGTTTGTCAGTGATCTTTCCCACCGTTATCCCTACACTAAAGGGTTGGTTGCCTGATGAGCCTTTCCTTACAACATCAGTCATGGTTTATTATTTGACCAAAGGTGTTTTTACGACCGCATGCCCTCTCTGTCGTCAACCACAGTTATTGGTGGTGGGCCTCGCCTTTGACTATTAAGTCCACCTGCCTGCAAAGCAGCAGTTTCCACAGTTATTGGCAGTGGGCCTAGACTTTGACTAAAAAGTAAGACAGCAAGGCAGCAGCTGTCCTTTTAGTCGCCTTTTACGTCAAGCAGGACCTTCGGTGGCCACAGGGTAGTTTGTTTGTCAGTGACATTGTCATGTATTTCTAGAACGTCTGACAAGGGGATGTTTGTTTGTTTTTATGGTGTTTTTACGTTGCATGGAACCAGTGGTTATTCAGCAGCGGCTTTACGTGACTTCCGAACCACGTCGAGAGTGAACTTCTATCACCAGAAATACACTACTGGTGATATAAGTGTGGTGAACCGACCACCAAAGAGAAAGCTCATGGGGCTAGCATCCCCATTCATTAAAAACTTGTTGAAGAACCAAAAGGCTGCACCCTTAGGGTACTACTAACACCTACGGTGAAAAATGACCAAGGGGAAAATAATGAAGAAACTCAAAATGTCTGGAGGGATTTCAGTGATCATTTTGTGGAGGAGCGGTGTTGGATAAAAAAACAAAAAACAAACAAACATATATATATATGTATAATAAAATTGAAAAATAAAAAAAGCGTTCATTAAATTTCGAATGAAAACTGAAAAAAGAAACTGTAATTCTTAATTCTTTATAATGTTGATGCCATTTAATGACCAGAGAAGAAAATTCAAGTGTAAGTAGAAAAAAATGTTTACATAAACACTGAAATTTTCAAAATATATTCTATCGCAATGCTGTAACATGGGCACGTTATTTGCAAATAAATCTGTAAATATGTCATAAAAATTGTAGATATTTCAAGGGTAAATTAATGTGCAATAATTGATGGTAAAAATGCCAAGAAAAAGTTTACGATGGACAAATGTGCGGATACAATTTTATTCATTTTTACTTCTTTTATCATTTTTATATTGTGCTGGCGGAGCTATACGACGATAATTTTGATAATCCATCTCATATTTACGTACATTATCACGTAATTTACACGCTTTTCTTAAAACAACCTTTCTAAATACCATTATTTTCTTTGACACACTTACGCAATAAAACGACATAGTCGGCAAAGAGACTGCCAATCAACTTCAACCACTAATCTGGAGTGATAACCTTTTACGCGGGAGGCCCTTTAACACGCTGTCAAACGTGGAGAGTAAAACTAGATATTAAAATAAAAAGTATTGTGAAATAATGTTTCTGTTTGCACTTTTTTTTTATTTATTAAAGACGATGGCTGCTTTCGGTGACTAAGAAATGTTTGGTCAATTATGTTTCTCCTCAATCATAATTTGTACCTACTTTTTAAGTGTTGAAAAAGTAAGCATTTAACCAACATCACACGAGCCACTTAAGAAAAGGTCCAGGTTCGAAGCCTGCATAGTAGAATGCATACATAAGAGAGAGAGAGAGAGAGAGAGAGAGAGAGAGAGAGAGAGAGAGAGAGAGCACACCAAGAAATTGTGGGTGGAATATCTTTATTTACTGAGTAAACTACCACGACATCCACTCATATGTCAATTTGTGACTGGTATGAGAGACTTTCAGTAAAATAACCTACCTTCCAGATTTTCGTTTTTTACCTACGATCTACGTTGACTAAACTTAAACCAATTGGTGCAGTCTGTTAAAATTTATAAAATACTTCGACAATATTGATGGTGTAACTATTAAGATGTGATAACACCTGAATGATATCAGATTTTAAAAGTATCTCATATATCTTAGTCATGAAATGTTAATTATCAAGTCTGTTTATAACTAGAAATATTACACTTAAAATCTTCGAGTGATATTTTCATCATTATATATACATATCAAAAGTATAATTTATCATGTTTTCCAAATCAGGGGTCGTGATTTTTCTCTCTAGGCTAGGGGCCTTATCATGGTACAACAAAATTTTATAACGTAATCTCTAACATTATCGTTAACCGGCCAGCTCCACCGTGCCCCATTTCCCCCGCCCTCCCGCCACCCCTAAAACTACGAGACATCCTCAAACGACAAGCTGTCTCACGCTTTTCAAACTTGAAATAAATAAAAATAAAGCAAAATCTACAGCAGTAGCAAGCTGCCTCAGGACGACAACCGAAAGAATCAATCATAAGATTTATGTATTAAAACGTGAACAAAGACTTCACTCACAAGGATAGAGAAAAGAAAAGAAAAGCACTGAAAAGTGAGAAAACTGAAAAGAAAACCGAATTTTTGACGAGGATTTTACGCGAATTTTCCCCCACCTTTTTCGCGAGTTTTGTTTTTTTTTTTTTCCGCGGTGATTTTCAAAGCGGGCAGAGGAGGGGAGGAAAGGAAATTCCCCTCATCTTCATTAGTAGATGAGCGTGAGGAAAAAATGGTAATTAAATCCTCATAGTTCGAAAACGTGCTACCTCCCCCACCCCCCATACCCCATCTCCCGACACGACCCCGATACCGATGCTGAGACATGTCCAATATCCCGGTTGCTGTGTCATCACTTTTTGTTGACTAACTTCCTTCGCCCTGAGTCGGAGAGAGAGAGAGAGAGAGAGAGAGAGAGAGAGAGAGAGAGAGAGGTGTGGGGGGGGGGGGGGGGGAGGGGGGGGGGGGGGGGGGGAATCTTTTTCCGCGGATCATCTAATGAGGATACCCTTTTCCCACAGATCACACAGTGGGCGTGGCGCCGGCAACTTCATACAATATGCTTGCTGAAAACCATAAGAGAAGCATATTTAAGATGTGTATACACACACACACACACACACACACACACACACACACACATATATATATATATATATATATATATATATATATATATATATATATATATATATATATTATATTACTTTGAATATAAACTGAAGCCTCACAAAAACTTGTCGAAGAGACGGCAGTGCCAATTACTTTAGTGGAATTAACACCTCACGGGCATAAAGTGTACCCTGAAGATGTGTTGATAACATTCCTTTGTAAAAACACACACACATATCTAGATATATACATAAATATATATAGGCAAATACCACAGGAAAATGCCAGGCAGAAGGTTAGTACCAAGCGCTTTCTCCTGTTTATTCAGGGATCGTCGGGGCACAAATCAAATACAGTTGGAAAGAAGGTTACAAGGTAAACAAAAAGATGAAGAATACCAGATCATACTGTTAACTGGAATGAAGCAAGATCCTTAATCCCGTGTAGCGAGACAGTTAAAGGGAATATCGCTGAATCTTGTTTCATCAAGTCAAATAATGGAAGTGTTCTAAATTTAAGTCTTGCTTCGTTTACTAAACTAGATGCCCTCATAATAAAAGAAAAAGTTGTTGATAAATATAAGCAAACAAATCAATACATTCAGTTTCATACATGTTTGTGGATTTTGTATGGGTAAGTTTCCGCATCTCTTATGGTTTAAATCCATGGTTCTAGTTTGTGATCGCGTGATCCCCGATTGTATCCTGGATTATCTATCCCTTTGATTTTTACCCTTTTGACGATGAACCATCTGGTATTCTTGTTTTTTTGTTTACCTTGTCACCTTCTCTCCAACTGCATCTCATTGGTGCCCCGACGATGCCTGAATAAACAGGAGAAAGCACTTGGTACTGACCTCCTGTCTGTCAATTTCCTGTGGTATTCGCTTATATAATGAAGTCACGAGCATCTATTGTGATTTTTTAACCATATATATTGATATATATATATGATATATATATATATATATATATATAGATTTATATATATATATATATACCTATATATATATATATACTACATACATACATACACACACACACACACACACACACACACACACACACACACATATATATATATATATATATATATATATATATATATATATATATATATATATATAGTGAAACGAAAGATTTACTAAAAGTTCAAGCAATTTATTGTTCATTTTCCTCTACTAATATTTTCATTTTTTCAAAGTAGTATTAAGGTTCCTGCTATAAGCTAAGCGTGTATCAAGGATTTGCTGTTGATTCCCATTATAAAGAGTCAGATAAGCGTTTCACCACTTTCTTACTGGTGCCCAGGCAGCGGATTTGAATAAACAAGTAAATACTGTACCAAAGCAGTCGATTTTTCTGTCCGGTGGTGGCCTCAGCCCATGGAACTCAGCCACGGTCCGGTACCATAGCGCTGTCAGAAGTATGATTATGGCTAACTTTAACCTTAAATAAAATAAAAACTACTGAGGCTAGAGGGCTGCAATTTGGTATGTTTGATGATTTGTGGGTGGATGATCAACAGTCCAATTTGCAACGCTCTAACCTTAGTAGTGTTTAAGATCTGAGGGCGGACGGACTGAAAAGGCCGGCGCATTAGTTTGCTTTATCAGAAAGCTAATAACCAACGATCATGATGGAAATTCGAGAATGTGTTGCTGAGTCGAAGCGCATACAGCTTATTCATTGGGAGACGGGAAATTTTATTGACAGGCGTCCAACTGGATTTCATTTCTCGACGACAAGAAGGCTTCTGCAGCAGAACTGCCACACGACAGTTCCTTCCTTCTGGTTTCGTCGTCGAAATGGCTGTTGCCGGTGCTCCTGGGTGATATTTGGAGGTTCAGTTTCACACATTACAGCTGACTTTGTTGAGATTGTTATGTAAATGAGGTCACCAATTCGAGAGGAAGGATTCATAAGTATGATTTAGAATGTCTTTTTGTTTATCTACCCCTTTTAGAAATGCCATAGAGTATTCTTTTCATGTAAAGCCATCCAGACACTTAATGGGCTGTCTATCGCAATCCCCTCCCACTGAAGTAACAAGTCTTTTTTTTCTTCTTTTCTTTTTTTTGTATGGTGTTTTTACGTTCCATGGAACCAGTGGTTATTCAGCAACGGGACCAACGCCTTTACGTGACTTCGACCACGTCGAGAGTGAACTTCTATCACCAGAAATACACATCTCTCACTCCTCAAATAGGTCTTTTCATTTCCTTCCCTTCAATAGTTACATTTGCTTGTTGCATAAACACTCCATTCGTTCACGGGTATAAACAATGATCATCCGGTTTAATCGTTCACGAAGAGGCAAAAATATTACAGCATTTCGTATCAGAGAAAAATAAAAACAATGAAATCTTGATTTCACTGCCTTCTCACGTATTCCCAGAGCCAAAAGAAAATTCAGCTAGAAAAGTGGAAGTCCGATTATGGAGATTTCGTTTATTTTCGCCCAAATGATAAACATTTCTTTTTCAATTGACCTCTGTGTAGATCAAGTAATGTATCTTGCGTTGTTCCACTAAGGACGCTCTCTGCTCTTGCGAGAATAATCGTTCCTGGCAGAGAGAGAGAGAGAGAGAGAGAGCCACTTGGCCACGGTCTGTGTCAGACAAAGACTCCTTCTATTGCATTAGGATCATTATCAACGTCATTAATCGAGCATGTGAACAAGATCTCGCTCATGGCAATACAACAGCCGACACGCGTTGCCTTATTAAGGGTGAAATCAGATGGTGTCGGCAAATCCACTACTCTCGCTTCAGCGACGGGTTTCGGAAGTAATTGGATGAAAGTCAGTGAAACTTGCTTCTAACTTTAAGTATGGAAAGTTCATCAAGGTCATTTGTATGATTTAGGTCACACGAAGGTACATAACTGGGAATAGGGGCAAATAGCTTCGATGGACAGAAATGATATCAAATAGTATAAAATATGACCTCATTTTTGTTTAATAGACTTATAATTGTTACTACGGACAATACAATACGTAAACGGTTTTCTCTTATCCCCAAGGGTTCCCCATTTCTGCTGACATTTTGTTCCCTCAGTCAACCCTGAAACATAAACAAGTACTCTGTGAAAATTGGAAGAATTTATTTGTCATTGGTGCACATACGCTAAAACCCCAAATGAGAGAACTTAATTTTGTGACCATAGAGTAAAAAAAATTCTCTCCGACGTACGACAGACAGCTTTTCTCACTTGGCAAATTTATAGAATGCTCAAACATAATGCTGAAATAAGATGCGAGAATACTATAAATACTTTCATTTTCACTATTGTTTCATCTATAATAAAAAAAATGAACAGCACATCCTAGGCGTCTATGTACATACTTCTCAACTGAAGTAGATATCTAAAGTCACAAAAATACTTATCATTCATCTTAAAAGTTCCTTACACTGATTTCATACAATCTGTCTCTCAGAATAGGGGAGATGTGAACTATGGTTCGTTCCAGGATCCAAAGAGGGGACACGGACAATGCCAAAAACCTTTCGAAAATTGTTTTTTCCAAGCACGAATTAGAGGCAGTATAGCTATTTGGCAATTAAGCCTTCTTGAGATTTCAAGAAAAGACCAGACATCGTCCAAGTGCATTTGGGAAAATGTTCTTTCGAAGGACACTGAAAACGTCAAAAATTATACAATAAAATTTTTGACACTTGTTCTTTCTAAGACACGAAGACAAGACAAGACAACTTGAAAACACTTTCAGCACCTGTTCCACCCAAAACTCGTCAAAGAGAATAGAACAGAAAACAGCAGAGAAATCGCTGTGAAACAAAAGGCACCTTTGCAAATACGGTTTTGTTCTTTCCAAAAACTCTACTAGTTCTTTGTTCTCCGGTAAATAGACTCGCTCGTGCATGGCCCTTAATAACCACCTGACTTTTTTTTTTTTTTTTTTTTTTTTTTTTTTTGCTGTGAGGCGAACTTGGTCAAAGAAGTATTACTCAGAAACAAGCTTTAAAAAGTCGCTCATTGCACTTTTAGTCCTGAATCTAGATGGAACTTTTAAGGACAGTATTGGAGGCTTTCGTTTTGAATAGATTTTATTTATTTAAAGTGTGTGTGTATATATATATATATATATATATATATATATTATATATATAGAATATATATCTGTTTAATAATATATATATATATTATATATAGATTATATATATATATATATATATATATATAAATATATATATATATACACATACACATAAATATGATGTGTGTGCATGTGTCGTGTGTGTGTATACATACAAACATATAAAAGTGGAGAAAAAAAAATTATATACGACTAGGCATGCAGGTATAAGTGTGTGCAGGTAAAACTTATTTAAGATGGGATATGTATACATTTGCAAACCGATACTTAATTTTCTCATATACGTGTATAGCTGTTCATGCATATACGTAAAAGTTAACGCCAAACTATTCATCCCCTCTAGAAAATAGCAATACTGTTTGTCCTACTTATTCCAGGAATTTACGGTTCTACAAATCGCGGCCATTTTTAAAGATGCCCCCAAAGACTTCATGCCTCCGTAATATCTTGTTGTTATCAGATAACAGACTGTCTCCCTTTCAAGGCAGTTCTAAGGTGTTATTTGAACCGATGACATCAAAGGTACTGTTGACTCTTAGCATACATTACTGTAGTTAGTGTTTATATACCAACTGCAGAAACAGTTAACTACTGCACTGTATATGAGGGAAGAAGAAGCCTAGAGAGTCTGTTTTGAGGTTGATAGACCAGCACCCTTTTCCTTGACGCTCGTCTCCATATATATGTGGGGTGACCGGTAAGCGAACGTTGTAACACCCGGCCATGATATCAACTAGGCCGGCCATAATTTCCAAATGTGACTCAATAGAAAGTTTCCATATTGCTCCATCCTTGTTGAGGTTTTGCATTCTGGTTCTTTCGCTTGATTGCTGAACGTCCAAACACGTAGATTAAGAGGCTCTTATGAGACTTATTCGGTAACAGGAGGAACCTCCTTGTTTCCAAATGATGATCTTGTATCACTGAAGACATTTATTTTTCTATCTATTTTCCCACCCGTATACACACACACACACACACACACCAGATATATAATATAATAATATATATATATATATATATATATATATATATTAATTATATCTAATCATTCAAGCTACAATTTTCCAATTGTCCTTTAATATCTCAATTTCACTCCTACCTCCCAAATGTATATTTTCATATATGTAACCGAAGGGGAATTTTTTTAGTTGATAATAATTTCGTCCCCCCATGGGATCGAAACCACCTTCCAATTGTAGCTTGAATGATATATAAATGAATCACGGTTCGATGTGATAATTATTCATAACAAAAGGCTACGTGCTGTCAAACGCTCGAATTGGCTAACATGGTAGACGGGGTTTCATATCGATTCTAATTACGAAAGCACCGAGTTCGAGGGTGGATTTGTAAGGTCAGAATCGATATGAACTTATAGCGCCTCTGTTCTGATTGGATAGCGTCATGACTGTCCTGATTTCGTCCCCGTCCACTGACGGTGGTTCGATCCCATGGGGGACGAAACTATTATCAACTAAAAAATTCCCCTTCGGTACATATATGAAAATATATCACTTGGGAGGTAAAGTGAATTTAGATATTAAAGGACATTTGTAGCTTGATGATATATTAAATGAATCAAGGTTCGATGTGATAATTATTCATATATATATATATATATATATATATATATATATATATACAAGTATACAAGTATTAAATAAATATATATCTATACATACAACAACCATATATATATATAATTATCACATCACCGTGATCCATATAAATCATACGAGCTACAAATGTCCTTTAATATCTAATTCGCTCTACCTCGAATTGATATATTTTCATATACGCAACTAAAATTCCCCTTTGTTACATACATGAAATATATCATTCCGAGGCAGAGCGAATTTAGATATTAAAGGACATTGTAGCTCGAATGATACTACATATATATACTATCTATATATATATCTAGTATATTAATATATATATAACTATTATATACATAGCAAATTATATATGTATATATACAGTATAAAAATGTAATTTTAATAGCCACCGTGGAATCAGGAATTTATTTTTGGTGACAGAAATTCATTCTCGATATAATGTGGTTCGGATCCCACAATAGGCTGTAGGTCACGTTTGGTACGCGACCAATTAGATCTTAGCCACGTAAAAATATCTAATCCTTCGGGCCAGCCCTGAGAGAGCTGATTATAACAGCTCAGTGGTCTTGTAAAACTAAGACATATATACTTAACTAATAGCAATACCCTCGTGTATATATATATATATATATATATATATACATATTATATATATATATATATATATATATATATTTATATATATATATATATATATATATAATCAACTTTAGCGCCTTTTAACGCAGAGGATATTCAGGAAATTTCGCCACTAATGTTTTCCTTGTGCTCTCAGTGAGCGGACACCCAATGCCTTTGTGTAGCATAAGCCTATTAAGCGAGAAACTATTATGTGTGAAGATGAATTGGATTATATGAATCAGGGAAAACTAAAGTAAGAGGAAAATCGCAAAGCTTGTGGTAAAGAGGTAGAAGAACTAATCCAAGCGAGGAGTCTAAAACTGTGATGTGGTGGCCTGGCTGGTGTTACATAATTGCCTGTTCGGAGAGGCTTCCTCCTCTAGCTCAGTGGATCAGCAGCCTATATGGTTACCATCCCGTTACACGAAGTTTTAGTTTTCTGTAAAAGAAAACCATTGAGATGGCTATTTTCCTCTCCGTCCTCAGGTTTTTTTTAAACTATTGAGGCTAGAAGGCTGCGAATTGGTATGTTGATCATCCACCCTCTAGTCATCAGAAAAACCAAATTGCAGTCCTCTAGCCTCAGTAGGCTATGATCATGCATCTGACACCGCTGTAGGTACCGACAACGCAGGCCACCACTGGGCCGTGGATCAAAGTTTCAAGGGCTGCAGCTGAGTTTCATTGTACAGAAAACTCGATTACGTCGAGAAACTTAGCTGCGTTTTGTACTTGTTTATCTTGTCACTCAACCCCAAAATGAAGCTAGAACCGTCTAACTGATGTTAATTAACACCGAACTCTAAAAGATACACAATTGGCCACTAATGCCCAAGAGCCTCAGTCTCTTGGCTGCCATCTTGAAACCCCACTTTGAATCTCGGTAAAAATTTTTGAAAGAATGGAGGGTTGGTTACTGACGTGAGTAGAGATGACTTCATCAGGAGCCATCTCAAATTTCTTGCAATTCAACAGCACCGTTTTCCATGCTTCCCTAAATATCATGAGTTGTTTGATATGAATACCTGGGCCACAGTCATGTAAGACATGCAAGGCACGGAAAATGCCACTAATTTGGAGATTTTATTAAATTTAACAATCATATAAAAGCTACTTATCTGTTATAAAACTATGTTGAACCGAGTGATATTTCACAGTTATGGAGAATCCGGTGTTTCAGATAATTCGTCCAGGAAAAAAATAAAATTGCTTTAGTGGCACTGGACATGAAAATACTTTTTCAATATTCGGTCGTCAATGGAATACAGGCTTTTCATGAGTATAAATCCTGTAATACTTAAGTAAACAAATAAGTAAATAAAGTTCAATGAATTTAAATGGGGAAAAAAGTAAGCGAATGCAACCTGACTGATTCTGATTGATTGAAATTCTATTCTACACGGAAACTTCATCCTAAGTTATTAATCCGATTAGCGATCTGGACGGACTGATGAACATGTAGCCCGGGGTGGAAGTGCCCTCAGGACACGGATCGAATTCTGGAAAAGTAAATTTCCATCAAATCACTTTGTTGAGAGGAAATGACGTCGATTCATTATTTTCGTCTTTGTCATTGGCCACCTCTTAGTCAAGTTCACTACTTTCAACGGGCTGGAAGTGTCTGTTAGAATATATATATATATATATATATATATATATATATATATATATATATATATATATATATATATACACACACACACCACACACACACACACATATATATATTATATATATATATATATATATATATATATATATATATAATATATATTATATATATATCCCCCTTCAGTCCTACTGATGGTCAAACCATCAGTAGGACTGAGGAGGGATACGGAGCAGTAGCCGTAAGTCTCTTCTAGTCATTTTTAGCATTGTACGATAATATATTTTAATACTACTGTGGCTTTTAATTGTCAATAATAATAATAATAATAATAATAATAATAATGAATAATAATAATAATAATAATAATAATAATAATAATAATAATAATAATAATAATAATAATAATAATAACAATAATAATAATAATAATATATTTTTTATTAAAAGTAATTGCTACCTCAGCTGCTTTGATTTTATAAAAGTGTTTTCTTCTCTGTTTTCCTAATTATTGTCAAAATAATTAGGAAAATAGAGAAGAACCTTAATAAAAAATAATGCATCAGATGCAGCAATTACTTTTAATAAAACATGTTTAAAAGAGGGTTTACTTTCAATAATAATAATAATAATAATTTCTAAGAATCTCACGAGTCACAAAAATGGTGAAGAAATCCAGAATAAAATAAGTGT
>NC_087208.1:6510549-6533049 GCF_015104395.2 Macrobrachium nipponense | reverse complement strand
GAGAGAGAGAGAGACAATCAATTTGTCCGTTCATTCACTCACTTCTACCTGCCTGGTTATGAATACATTCCTCCCCGCATTACCTATTCATTCATTCACGTGAACATTCTGGCGCGAGTGGCCTTTCCCCTTTACGCGCGATCTCTCGTCGATCGGCCGAGACTGGCATTCAGTTATAATTTATCGCTTCCACTACTACGGGAGTCCATGAGGAATTCATTCACAAACTACAATTCGATTGGGTTTCTGGCCGCTTAGCATCAAGTATTCATGAAACCCAGGGGGCATTCTTCTGTCTTGCAAGGGCTAACAACATTTTCTCATCTTTTATGAGAGGTATACATAAATACATACATACATTCGAGACACACATATATATATAGATTATATACATGTATATATAATGTGAATATATATATATATAATATATATATATATATATATATATATATATATATAAAAATATATTTATGAATATATAATATATAATATAAATATATTATAAAATATAATATATATATATATTAGTATTATATATATATATATATATATATATATATATAATATATATTTATATACATACACATACATATCCTCGTAAATGTACCAAAGAAAAAAATAATAAACACAAAGTTTAAAATCTGACCCTTTTCGCATTGAGGATTTCTCAGGCATTGTCAAGAGGACTGATGCATGGAATTATAAATTTACAATATGTATCCTACGGTGACAGTACAAACGAACATACGTACAGCCGTCTGGTAAAAATGTTCACACCTGATACGTGACAACAAAATGGAAGAATGATAAACTTTTAGGGCGTGAGGTCGGTACTACATTTATGTCACTTGTTTTAACTAAGCGGATGGGCTCATACCTTTGCTCTAGGCCTAGGATATTGCTTTCCTTAAAATCTACACATTTTACATATTTATTTATTTATACTGATATTACGGCATATTTGCGCGTTTCTTAACAGCATTTTTTTCAAGTCATTCTTACTGGCTTTTAGTTGCGGCATTTGCACACACTCACACACACACACGTATATATATATATATATATATATATATATATATATATATATATATATATATATATATATATATATATGACAGTGTTTCAATTTTCCTCGTGGCAGTAAATTTGTTCGCATAATCATCTCGCTTTTTATTTCTTCGTGATTTAAAATCAAATCTCTCTCTCATCCTTTCTCTCCTCTCTTCTCTCTCATCTCTCTCTCTCTCTCTCTCTCTCTCTCTGCTCTCCTCTCTAACTCCTCTTCTCTATATATATATAAAAAATTATAATTATATATATATAAATATATATATATATTTTTTTATATGTCTTATACATATACAATAAATATTAAAATTATATAATATATATATGGTATATATATATATATATATATTTTTTATGTCCCTATACATATACATAAAATTTGCATTTAATAACGAGTGAAAATTTGAAATATTTTTATTATTATTAGTAGTACTATTTTCAATAACAGTTATTCATTATTATTAGAGGTCTCCAAAAACCTCCGCTCTTTGTTTGTGGGGGCACTTATCATCGCGCGAAACTTTATCAGCTTGGGAAACTTTATCATGATAAATATCTCTCACAGCTGGGAACCTTTATCCTCCGGCGGGAATTCATCTTCTTGGGCAGCTCTGCAACAATGCATCTCTCGAGACATATGGCGACATGGAAGCAAAGAAGAGAAAGATGAAAAATGGAAGCTGATAAATCCTATTAAGTACGTCGAACTTAGGAAATATCCATGTTAACGACTACACAACTTAGAGAATTTCTAAAATAATTTTGAAAATGACAGTCATGGATTTAATGACTCTCACTCAAAGGAAAGTTCACCACATGTTTGGCAAGGTTCGTCTTTTATGTTATGCCTGAGATATATATATATATATATATATATATATATATATATATATATATATATATATATATATATGCGTGTGTATATATATATATATACGTGCGTGTGTGTGGTGTGAGAGAGAGAGAGATATATACATACATACAAACACAAACACACACAGAGATATTATATATAAATATATATATATATATATATATATATATATATATATATATATATATATATATATATATATATATATATATATATATATATATATATATATATATATAATGACAAATTTTTGGTTTAGACTTCCAGTTTTCCAGTCCTGAGACTGACTCCCCCCCCCCCCCCACCCCCCCCCCCCCCCCCCCCCCGCCACACACTCTCTCAATGGCCTTATTCAAGTATGTAAAATCAAGGTACCATTGTCTGGGCTTCGGGGACGCTACGTAGTACGTAGTACCAAGACTTGGTGCATCAACCCTCTCTTATATTACCGTCATGGAAATAATAATAATAATAATAATAATAATAATAATAATAATAATAATAATAATCCCAGATCCAAAGCGCTAACTTTAATTCCAAGTAAACTTACAGAAAGAATTGACAGCAACCAAATTAGTGATTTTTCATAGATTGAAAGAAATGGTTAACTTTCTATCTATTTTTATTTTTGAGCTAGCATTGTGACTGAGAAACAGGTGTCGCTTTGCAACTTTCCTTCCCTCATTATGGAGTTATTATAGTTTCAGTTTGGAGGCTTATTCATAAAATCTGGAAAGTTCAAAGTCCAACTCAGGAGAAGAGTAAGAACAGATCGAAAACATAGCCAATACGAACTTACCTCTACAATAATCGCGACTTTATGATCTTATGATAACACAACTTCTCATAATAAAGTTAACATATACATCAAAGGAAAACTTACTACCACGAAGTTAAAGAAGCTGGACATCTAAGTGAGAATGGGCCGAGGGAACGAAGAGAGACTTAAAAAAAAACGTACCTAGAGGGCCGAAAGAAAGCTGCAAAAATCCTTGTGTATAATGATTACAGTGGAATGCAGGCGACACCACTCGAGAGGCTGGGAGATCGCGAGGAATGTAATGGAATACACCCATATTAATGTTATTATCCGTTTACAAGATGATCATAATATTAATGCTCCAACTAGCATGAGCATTATGCTTCAAATGTAGCTAATTTACGATACCAAGGTACTTATACGTTAATACAGAGTTATTGACGTTAAGAAGTTAGCAGCACCAAAGGACTGGACGCTCTTTCTTTTTTTTCACATACAGTTTGAGACTTTTGTCCTCCATATTAATATGTATATATCCTTTTTGTTTATATGACGTATTTATGCATATGATTATTCTCATTTTACCTGCACACCTTTTCCCTGTTAGAAGAACCGGTTCCGGAGAGTATTAGCATTTTGCTTCTCAACATGCATTTAGGCAGTGTTGGCCAGAGTCGATCGCGATCTACCAGTCGATCGTGGCCACTTTTCTGGTCGATCGTCGTTTCCCCCGCAATCCTATATAAACAAACAAAATCACAGGCATATATATATATATACATATATATATATATATATATATATATATATATATATATATATATATATATAATATTATATATGTGTGTGTATATATATATATATATTATATATATAGTATATATATATAATCCTATATAAACAAACCAAAAATATACAGACATTATATATATATATATAGTAATATATATATTATATATATATATATATATACACATATATATATATATACATATACATATATAATTATATTATTATATATATATATATATATATAATATGTATATATATGTATGTGTATGTGTATATATATAATATATATATATATATATATAATATTATATATATATATATATATATATATATATATATATATATATATATATATGAGGTAATTGTACTCATGTTTTATCGTACTATGGGGCGCTATTTGAAAAAAAAATTTCCCCACGTAATAATATGTTATGGAAGAGTGATGTGGTAGTTACATTTGGCAACGTCTTCGAGGGTGTGTTTGATGTGTCGTGTTCGTGTTTGGTGTTGCTGTATGTAATATGGTAGATCGTAAAAGAGTTTCAGTCTTTAGAGTAGATCTCGGAGTCCAAAAGTCTTGCCACCCCAGCAATTAGGGGTAAAGTTGACTAACAACCAAATATTTTCAATGCTCAAGTCACCAGAGACATAAAAAGGTTTCAACGGGACCATAATTGGCACCGCGTTCTCGTGCATGTGAGGCCAGTGTCTTAACTAGTGGACTATGAGACCACATAATTCAGATGTTCGATTCCGACCGAGCTGAACTGCTCAGGATATGTTGCGTGAATCCCACTGAGCCATTGTGACATACGCAGTGAATAATGTACCGGTTAATTATCCAAATGTGGTGGGTCGCAATTAGATAAATGGCATATGGCAAGCATCATTATTTCAAAAAACCTTGCCAATATATATATATATATATATATATATATATATATATAATATATATATATATATATATATATATAAATATCAAGTGATATATATTATACTGCAAAATGTAACAGTTCCAAATTACATGTTGCCGTAAGTGCATTATCTTTTATGCAACACAACAACAGTGCTTACAGAAAAAAAACGTGCAAGGGAATACCGAGACAAACTAAAACCAATTATAAAATTTAGACAAACATCACGACTGTATTCAATAAATGAATGCAGACAAGCGAAATGCTCCGTCGAAGAACCCCATCCACAGAGGGCACCGACACATAAATCATCTTTAATTACTAATACCAAGTACTAAATCAAGTTCTCATTCACGGTCTTGGAAAACGTCCTGATGAGATCGCCGAGACAAAATCACAACAATCTTTGCTTCCAAGAGGTTCTGGTGCGTTGCAGTTTCACTCAAGATTAACTTGACCTGTTTTGCTGCATTGAATGCCCTCTTTCTCGGATCTTTTGCATAAAATGCCGTCGTTCTTTTATTTTATATGGAACGCTATTTTCCAAATGTTTTAAAAAAATGACCTTTCTTCTTGACTTTCTGCATCCTTCCTATGCTTTTATTATATTAATATTTTTTATTTTTGAGTAAACACCCTTTCCTTTTTATTGAATTTAATACGCTGTTGATTCTGATTTTTTTCGGTTATGTACATCATTCTCCGGTTTTCTGCGCAAAACAATGAAATAAAAATTTTTGCGTAAGGAACACGTTGACACCTTCTTCTATGACTCCTTCCTACTTCATTATTCTGCTTCCTTCTATTCCTCCTGTTCTATTCCAGAGACATCTCCCTTTAAGCATACGAGCCTCCCCCACCCCATCCACCCCTGGCAATCCCTTCCCCAAACCAACAACCCCCCACCCCTCAACTCGCCAACACTGTCTCTCCATTATTCAACTAATAAACCGTTGATCTCGTGTTCGGCTTCGAGATGGAGGCGCTGCCAGATATGCAAATGCCAAAATAACGTTCAAGTAAGCAGATCTCGTGGTAAGCGCTGCTGGGTTTCAGTAGCTCTTTTCAGCGATGTTGCTTCCTTTGACGGCTATTTTTGTTCCGCTAGTAGTTCTTGAATAGCTCTTGCTCGCCTTTAGAAGCTTGTAGCTTTTGTAGTTGCTGTTGTTTGCCAGTAGTAACTCTGACTCGCCTTCAATCTTCCAGTAACTGTCGTTTGCTTCAATAGCTTTTGCAGGTTTGACCAGTCTTGTCTGTAACTCCAGTAGTGGCAATTTGACTCTGGTAAAAAGTTTGTAGTAGCTCCGGATTTTCTTTGGTAGTTCTTAAAGTATCTTTCGCAGTCGCTGCTATTTGTCTGAAGTAGCTGTTTTAACAGTTGTTGTTTGCCTTTGGAAGGTCTCCCAGTAACTGTGGCGGCTTGTGCATTTAGTTTTAACAGTTGTTGTTTGCCTTTGGAAGGTCTCCCAGTAACTGTGGCGGCTTGTGCATTTAGTAACAGTGGCAGTCGTTTTCAAGTACTTGAAATCAGCAGCTCTGTTTTGTTTCAGGCAAAAGTTAAATGAACTTGTTTAATTTTCTATTTATCTATCAAAAATACTAATCACGAAGGCAAACATTTTTCATTTTCTTTACTTACAAATTTAAATAATTCGTTTGCGATCCCAGACAAGCCCCATCCACAACTAAATCTTATTCATAAACCACTGCGGCCTTTCTGAAAGCCCCATGTTTTGTGGGGAAATATCTCACCTCCGCCTTATTTCCACCTCCGCCTTATTTCCAATGTCTCTTTCTTGCTTGTATTATTCCTTATCTTCATTCTTTTCATTCTGTAATCTTGTTAAATACCAGCCACAGATCAAACGGAAAATTTCAAATGATTTACTAATTCCAGTAGCTTTCGGGCGCAACTGTGAACCAAAATCGCTCGTGCCAGACTTTTTTTTCTTTTTTTTTTATTCGGGTAAAGGTCTCACAAGATAATTAAATATACAGTTCACACATTATCCTGCTGACTCTAGGGCCACATTGTGACCCACTGATGCTTGCACCTGACCCTTCATATCGCTCTGCTTTGCCCTAGGGAAGTCAAGTTGCTTGGATCTTCAACATCCAGTGTGAAGGAATATACTAAGAGAAAGCAAAGTTGATGGGATGCACCGGATTTCGCCTTTTGGCTTGATGACCGTAGATCTAGTGACTCTAATTGTTTCTGAATTTGATATGGACAGAAGAGATCCAGCGACTCAGTTGAGAGGGATGAAGTGAAGTAAAAGAAAAAAAATAAAAAAAATAGGGTAAACCCATTTCATATTTCTGACAAGGATCTCATATATGCACTTGGCTTACATGCAAACACTGTTACCAATTAGAAAGTGCCACAGCAGCAATTTAGGATACATCATAATTTAACTTACCAATCACAAGGCTTGGCATCCTGCTTGACAGAGGGCAAGGGGTGGGCATGAGGCCTCACCCCCTGATCAATATTACACAAATAGTAGCAGTAGCTGGGATCGTTCAAATTCGGGTTCAGAGGCCTCGTCATACAAAGGATCCTGGAAGCCAAACGTCAAGCGCTTGGCCGAATGAAAATGGACCACTTTCCTTTCCACTAAACGACCGACTTACCTCTTCATCGGCAGAAGGCGATTCAGAAAACAAACAGGAAAGCTGCAGCCTCCACATGTGATCTGGGATGAATTATGCATTACCTTCTTGTACCCTTCCAAGAAAAGCAATTTCTAGGGTGAAAATTTCAGTTTCCGGCGAACTGGGCTATTCACGAACGAGGAGCAAATATGCACTGCAGAGCGTAAAAGCAAGTGGCAAGGTCGCATATTTGTGTCTCATTCTCTTCTTCCTCCTCCTTCAACTCTAGAATTTGGGTTCCTTCGTGCAAAATGATCGCCAGGTTTTGTATGGATGGTATTTTGTAACATCCATCTTTCCGCCTCCCCCTTGACGTTACATGAATCACTAATGGAGGGTCCTGCCTGAGGCACAACTACACCGCATCTGAAGCTTGTACAAAAAGAATGCGGTCGGGGGGTGGGGGGGGGGGGGGGGGGGGGGGGGGGGGGGGGGGGGGGGGGGGGGGGGGGGGGGGTGGGGTGGGAGCGAAAGGCGCAGTTATGAAAAGCATTACTCTAATTACATAGCAGGATGGCGGGCGGGATATCTATTTACGAAACATTATTCGGAAGGAAAATGAAAAAAAGCAGTTACCATATGACTGTCATATCATTACAAGAAATATTCACTGACGAAGTAATATGAGAAAAATAACATTTATGATCGACGCGTCACAATTACTAAGATAAAGTTAATGCTTGCTAATAATGCGTGTAGAATTGTTACAAAAATTGCTGGTATTGTTTTAATCTAAAGGACTCGACAGCCACACCAGCATTCTGCCTCAAAAATATTCCATGTCCTGAACAGAGCGCTGCTATATTTGCATACCAATTTATGGACTATCAATTACCGCAATAAAAGTGCCGAAGCATAAACCCAAAACACACATGACACTGAAATACACTCAAAACATGCACAAAATCACAGTAGACGTCAGAGCAAAAACACCTATTAATCGGATATACATATTGGAAAAAAAGCAATAACAAAACATAAAATTAAAGCACAATTACAAGCAGACACTCGAAGCAGAAGCGAAATCAAAATCCACATCAAATGTGGTTTCCATTATGGTAACATAACTTGAATGAAAACAGCAATTTGCAGTTTTTGTGCATAAAAGTAATGCAGCGATTGCCACGGAACAAAAAGAGAAAACAGAGAGGGAAAAAAAGGACATGCCCTTTATTTTGGAATCCCGTCCTCCGGTACTGGGAACATTCCGAGAAATTTTTTTATATTTGCACTGCTTAATTTAGTTACGGGAATCCTTTACGATTCGGCGTAGTACTTGATTTCATTCGTGCGTGTGCGCTGGGGCATAGGGATGTGACCAAAAGACTTATCCATTTATTTGTTATTCTATTTATTCACTTTTTTTGTTTACAAGAGCTAGTGTACCCATATCGTCAAAACTGACTGAGTCCCGACCCTACACACTTTACGTACCGTTCGGAAGTTCCGACGAAGGTACTTTCATTCTGTATGCTTATATATGGGGCTACTTGCAACTAAGGATGCCCCAGGGCTGTAAGACGGCAAGTCTAAAGGGCGCTGTTTACTGCCTATATATTATCACTATTACAGTTTGAAAAACTTTTGTATTAAGACAGACTTGACAATAATACTCATGCATCACGACACAGTAATGTCTTAGCAACGTGTGCTGACCCGGGAAATCTACTGCCTTTATCTAATCCAGGCCTGAAATGGCATGAAAGACCAGATATAGAACGCCTCTTAAACAATTAAAGATTCCCTATATCAGAAAATAATAAAAGCATATAGGCATAGATACGCAAAAAAGATCGTCATTTAATCGTAGAAGTCTAAAATAGGTTTTGCACGTATTTTCACAAACCTTTTTCCCATCAGAGAGAAGAGTACTTTTTATTTACTTGGCGAGTATGCAGTACCTCATTACAAAACCTATAAATAAAAGCTTACGCTACAATCCAATGATGAAACGAAAAACTGATCCCTCTCCCGTACCGCCAAAATTGTAAGAGACTTTGTAAGTTTTGAATAAAAATGACGAAAAAAAAACAATAAAAATCGACAAACGCAAGAACACAATAAGGCACGAAAAACAATGGAAAGAATAAAAAGTTAACTCACCATAAATTAAGTATCACATCATCTTGCAAACATCTCATTTTGAACCCAGAGGCAGCGCGAGGACTTACCTGGAAAAAAGAATAAGAATAATTATAATCCACAAAATGATAAAAAAAACTTTGGAAAATATATAAATCATCTTCAGAAAATTACCTTCAGAATCGAATTCTGCAATAAAGTTCTTACATTTTTTACGACCTGATTGCTAGCTGACATAATTGAAGCCGCCTCTTGCTCATGATATCTAGCGATGAACAGACTTATGATGAAGGGGCACTCCCCTCCCAATCATCATAATTTTAACGAGGAAAACGACCAAATAAACCAAAATACAATCTCTTTACCGCATAAGGGGACAAGAGGCGTCTGGCAAATGTCGCCTTACCGAGTCACGTTTAAATGCAGACAATATCTGACAGACACTTCCGGGAACAAGGACCAAAACATTTTTTTTGTTTGATTTTGTTTTGTTATCCTCACCTAAAAAACTACAACGAAACTGGCAACAATGTAAATGGCATCTAATCCTTCTTGCCAGAGCAGCGCAAAAAAAAAAAAAAAAAAAAAAAAATTTTTTAGTTAAAGAATGAAAATGCATTAATTGTTCTTATTTCAAAACAATTCACTCTTTCTCTGGTAACAATGAGCCGCTTTCTAGTAGATTGTAAATAGAATGCACTTTTTATGACTAATTAAGAATAACAGCATTACAAATCACTGATATAATACAAGAAACTGAAGACTGCGAGAAAAGTATAAAGTGAAAAAGATTTATAAACAAAATGAGAAGAGAGAGAGAGAGAGAAAAAAAAAATTGACATTTTAAAGGAAAATCGATGGAAGCTTAAAATTGAAAGCAGAAATGTATAAAAGAAAATGATGCCTAAATTACTTTACAATACGAGAAACAAAAACATTTCACTTTTAAAGGAATATTTTGCAATATGAGAGAGAGAGAGAGAGAGAGAGAGAGAGAGAGAGAGAGAGAGGAAACGTTGAATTAAATGGACAGAGGACAATTCGATTCTCGTTAGCAGTGGTTTGAAACAAGAATGTTTATTATCTATATGGCATTAAAAGATGAAGAGAGAGAGAGAGAGAGAGAGAGAGAGAGAGAGAGAGAGAGAGAGAGAGAGAGAGGCTGGGGGTTGAGGGGGGGGGGGGAATGTGAAGGAACATTTATGTAAGAATTGCAAAGAAAATTATATCCTTCACCATTTCTGAAAACTGTTTTCACCAAGATTTTTATATTATTATTATTTTTATTCAGTAATAAGAGTTTTGCATTTAAGGTGTATCTAGCAACGATAGACAATGCGAAATTGAGCATAACTCACTCTAGGAGGCCCTTATCAAAATTCATACATTATTCAGCTTCACTGCACATGAATTTGGCATTTTATAACCTATACTCATTAAAGAAATCACCCAAAAATATAAGTGGTAGTCAATTCTTGCATTTAATATTTGTTTATCCTCCATTTTTCACCAAGTCTTTTGTATTTTCTCGTCAATCATTGATATCAGGCGGGTGATGAAACGATAAATGCTAGTTTTATCTCTCTTCCTGTATGTTATATATATATAATATATATATATATATATATAAATATATATATAGATATATATATATATATATATATTCTTGGGCAAGGACAATATTGTAATGTATATATATATATATAGATATATATATATAATATATATTTATTTATATATAATATTCTTGGGCAGGCAATAAAAAAATGGTAATAAAAAAAAATTTAAAAAAGTTATATCTATATATATATGATATAATATTATATATATTATATATCTATATATATATATATATATTACAATATTGCCTTGTAGAACAAATATCCCTGTCAATATTGTTATGTTTAACATTCTATTTATCATATGTTCTGATTAATAATGACGATTATTTACTGGTCGGGTGTAATGTAATGTTCAGATTTCACAAGACTAGAATAACGTAAATCTTTAATCGTGGTTTTTGTCTCCAGTGACGCGTTTTCCAAACCGGATGTTGTATCTGTTAGTGATAAAGAAGACTTGAGTCCTTCGTTTTGTTCTGGACACCTGTCATCACTAAAGATAAGAGAGCTTAGTTTTTTCATACCAGTAGCCACGTGCGGTACTGAGCGCGTAGGATTTGCCTTTGTTTCTGTCTAAACCACATGAAAATTGCACCATGCTTCGTAATGTTACGTCATATAGCTTCAAGAACATTCCATAACGTCATTTGTGATTTGCTTTCGTTTTAATGAAATTTTTATTATTCTGAGACCGTGTAATGTTACTGATCACTAATAAGTTAAGTATATCTTAGTTTAACCAGACCACTGAGCTGATTAACAGCTCTCCCAAGGCTGGCCGAAAGATTAGATATTTTTACGTGGCTAAGAACCAATTGGTTACCTAGCAATGGGACCTACAGCTTACTGTGGGATCCGAACCACATCTTATCGAGAAATTAATTTCTAATCACCAGAAACAAATTTCTTTTACTCCACGTTGGCAGAGTGGAGAATTGAACTTAGGACTACAGACTCGGTAGGCGAGCACGTAAACCACTCATCCAACGAGGAACTTCTGATCACTAATAACCATAATCTCTCTCTCTCTCTTTCTCTCTCATTTTTTAAAAGGGAATTTATAAATTTGTAAGGTAATTTAATTGCAAGATGATTACAGAGGTCTCAGCCCCAAAATGTTTCGCCTTATAATGACGCCATCCACTATGGGATTGTGTTAACCAGTAGTTCCCATACGAAGATAGCGATCTTGTAATTCTTATATTTGTGACTGTTGCGAGCTGGTCCACTCTTTCTTTCTCTCTTTCTCCTGATCAACAGATTTTTATCTTTTAAAAGTAATGTAAAGATTTTGCATGTGATCACTCTTAGTGTTTGTTAAATTTCTTATAGAACTGCAGGTTGAGGAATCTGAATAGACATTGTTAAAGTGTATTTCGTAACAGCGCTGATTCTCAGTGTTTTTGTATCTGGCCTATTAAGTGTTTTGGTGAAATTTGGACGCTTCAGCCTGTGAGAAGGTATTGGAAAAAGATACAGTTTTAAATACACTTAAAATATTTAAGGTACCTGGTGAACGTATTTAATTTTTTCATTTTTAAATTTTCTGTGTGAATTGTGGTAAATTTGATACATTTACACATTTTGTTTTCGTGTTTTTGCATTCAAAATATATTTGTTTAACATTGCATATTTGATTCAACTTCATATTCCAACACTTGTGAATTGATTTTTATTTACTCTCAGTTTCCTTTCAAATCTTAAGTATTTCTTAACAGTTTGAATTTTACTTGATTCATTCAATTTATTGATAAATTATTTTGATTCAATTCAAGAATATTTAAATTTTGTGTTGTTTTTAAGTAATGATAAAATTTTCTTAAGATTGTGAATTCCATTTTTAAATTTTGAATTTGATAATAATTTTTTGAATTTAAAAATTTTATAACATTGTTCCATTTATTGACCATCAGTGATAGGATTGAATTAGTGCCACAGTGATAGATTGTACTGTTCCTTCAATTTTCTTGAAATGAGTTGACTTAAGCCTATATGAATACCTCACACTTGTTCTGGTGAACTTAGTCTGATTTCTCACATGTTTAATGAGCTTTTTAAGGAATCACTGAAGCCTTTAGAGTACTCAGTCGTATTTTATCTGTTGTGAAAATTCAAGTATCTGGCTTCTGTGAGGGTAAGTGTAACAAACCAGGTATTTGGAACGCTTCGCCACAGATTTAATTGGTGACCAGAGACCCGGGAACAGAACAAAATATCACTTCGCTTTATGGTTTATACTGGTAGTGTTAGGGAAATACTGAATAGGAGAGTGACCATATAGTTTTTTTTATTATTATTATTTTCCGTAATTGAATTTGAGTACCTTCGAGAAAATGGCTCAGTTCAACGTACAGGAATTTTTAACAGAGCCTTCCATCCAAGAGTTATCTGATTCCACTCTGACTAAGGCACAGTGGACTGTCTAGTAGTATGGTCAAGGCACAAATGAGATGCATTGCCATGCAAGCATTAACAGAATCTGCTAGAATAGCACAAGACTTGTTGAATGTAGCTCAGGCTGATTTTATAAACAAGAAAGAGGAAATGAAAGAGAAATGCGATGCAGAAGTAAAGCTTAGACACATAGAAGCAGTAGAAAGTTTGATTAAGCTGAAAATGCAAGATAAAAGAAAAAGAGAAGACAGAGAGAAAAGAGAGAGAAGAGAATTAGAAGAAGAAAAAGCACCAGATCAACAAAGAGAGAGCAAGGTTTGAACAGGAGATGTAACTGACAAAAGCTTGATCCACATAACCTGTGACAACATCTAACCGTACCCAAGGTAGCCAAGACCCTGTATTTGATGTGGTAAGAATGCAGAAGTTAATCCCTAAGTTTACTGAAGAAGCTCTAGATGAGTTCTTTGATAACGTTGAAAAAGTGGCTTCAGGTATGAGATGGCCAGAAGATAAATGGTCAGTCTTGTTACAAAGTGGCTTCAGGTATGAGATGGCCAGAAGATAAATGGTCAGTCTTGTTACAAAGTTTCTTGATTGGTAAAGGGAGAAGTGCTTATATAGCCTTATCAGCTGATCAGAGTAAAGATTACAAGGTACTCAAAGACAATATTATAATGAAAGATTCAGAACTTTAAGAAAGGATGAAAAGATAACTTTCTTGGATTATGCTTCCAAAGTGAGAAGGCGTTTTAAACAATGGCCAGAGGCTGCTAAGTTAAAACTATGGATGAACTTGAAGAGTTAGTTGTTTCTTGAACAATAGCTTAGAGGAATTCATGAATACATAAGAGCCTATTTGAAAGAGAGAGAGAGGTTAAGAAACTTGACAAAGCTGCTACATTGAGTGAAGGCTATGACATTATCAGTAGCAAAAGCAACTATAATGTCAAGTATCAGAATCAACAACACACAGGTTTTAGGTCTCATCCAAATTTCAGAAACAAATTTACTAATGGGAATCCTACAAGTGGTAATACCAATACAACGCAAGATAATAGAGAAGTTAAGTGATCGAGCTTATGTGATTGAAACACCAGGAAGAAGAAAACCACAGAGCAATATGTATGTGAACCTTTGAAACGTCACTTCTCAGAGAACTAAACTGAAACAGTTTCAATAACACAGACAACTTCCTCAAACAGAAGACGCACGAGTTGCGCGCAAAGCAAAAGAATGCTTCTAAAATCATCGGTTTATCTGAAATTTATTCCTATTAACCGTTTCTATCATGCTGTCAACTTTTATTTTCATTTCATAATGATTTTTTGTTTTCTTCCTTTTTTTTTGTTAAGTAGTAGCGCTTTTGGTTTTTCCCTGACACTAGCGTTCTATCGTGATATTGGAAATGCCATTCCTCCTCTAACACGCCGCTGCCGTGTAGGATACGAGAATCCTGCAAGCTACATCCTTGAAATCGTCTCCTCCTTGTCGCTGACCCCTGTCCCCTCCCATCCCATCTTTCCAAGACGAAGTTGTGGTGGGCAATCAAGGCCCCTACAGCAAGCACTTTATTCGTAAAAACATTCCACGACCGCAGAAGACCCGAAGCTATTAAATTGGACCGAATTCGCATAACAATAAAGCCCGCATGAATAAATGCATAATAAAACTCTTATGGCCGAGAGAGTTAAAAAGTCAAATAATCTAACAATAATCTCCCTCCAGCTTCCCCTGGAATGGCAAGAGATTTTCCAGGGGGGTTCCAGCGAGCATGGCTGCCAAATGTCGCTATTACGGCAATTCCGCTCTGTTTTATGGCGGGTAATCCAGAAGGGCGGTCGGCGTTTTAAAGATACCAATATAATTCCGAAGCCGACGTTTTGCAGCAGTCCCTCGAAATTGTGTGATGTTAATTAGAACAAATAGAAACCAAAATTGACTCTAAAAGTCTCTGCCGGTAGCCAGAGATATCTTTGATCATATATATTTTGTTCTCAATTGTGCTTCTAACCTCGATCTTTTCAATGATCTGATTTCGTTCGTCTATTCGATATTTAGCATTTGCATATATTCACCCTGTTATCGTGAGTAAAGGCTGGGCACATGCATTCATCGCTCTCAAAGGGACCAGGCAATATGCAAATCATAGTACAGACAGAATGCATCGACCACAGAGATTCTTTATGGGAAATCCTTCCAATAAGAACTGATGCCTCGGATCTAACGTGCACTTTTTTTGTTTGTTTGTTTGTTTCCTTTTACGTTTCAGCTATGATGTTGCTTATCTGCATTCCTTTTCTTCTGTGTTCAATACGAGTTCAGTTTTCTCTTTACTCTTTTTTTCTAAATAAAGGTAGACTATTATGGGAAGCTTGTTAGTCAACGTATTGGCCTGTTCTCTTGTTGCGTCAGTAATTCGGCTACAATAGGAACAATAAATATAAACTGGAATAGAAAAGAATATGGCATCCAATTATTCTCAGAGAATAGAAAACTAGACTCATAAATGCAAATAAAAGAAAGAAAATAGTGCAATTTTATGTTCCTGAAAGGTAAATTACCAGGGGAAATATAAGTAACTCCTCTAATAAGAAAAACGGCAACGTTCTCTCAATAGCTGGATGCAATATAGTTAGCTCCCTTTCCCTTCTTTGTCTGTTGCGTTCCGAAACGGAATAGATTCCAACGTTATTTAGCCATACCTGTTCGGTTTCATATTGAAGTTTACTTAAACTTATAAATATGGTAGTTGTGTAGTACATACGTTGAATATACGCAGGATATACAAAGGAAGTTGATATCATCTGCTGGCTGACAAAGATGTATATACGGACTGCACTCATTCATCAAAATCATACATAATTATATTTGTACATTGAAGACTAAAATTCTAAGTCAACAGCCGTTGTTACCAGTGTAGTCTTCATCCCTGTATGGATGGGCATCATATTTACTTTATTACTGAATGTTTTCATACTCGAATATGCTAAAATATTCCGAATCTTCAACGAATCCAAACCTACACTTCTATCCTTCGAAAGCAACAAGAAACTTATACTAATGAGATTCTCTCTCTCTCTCTCTCTCTCTCTCTCCTCTCTCGTAGTAGTCATCTTGCTTGGTGAGACGTTCCTGCGCGAAGTCAGATTAATCAACAGATATCACAAGTTTAACATACGTCTAGAATTTGAGAAATATCTAGAAGTGTTCGTGAACTATCGGTGATAAGATTAGTGTGAAAATAGTAGGATAAAGCGTCTTCTAAGTTAGTTTATCAAGTGAAATACTGTAAATCAGAACAAGATGGCAGTAAGTTCCAACTGCGGAAAAAAATGGCGAGATTTAGCTTGCTTGGCAGATTCGCAATACGATGAGGTAGCAGGAAGGGAACTGGCATTTCTGATCTATGAAATCAGCAAACAGTCCTAAACCAAAAAGATACAAAAAGCCATTCATAGATATAGAAGGATACAATCCTTCAAACTGGAACAAATCAACTGAAAACATCTTGAAAATAATTGAAGAAGTTCCAAATAAAATCCAAGTGGTCAAGAGACTCATAAAGAAAATATACATAAACCAACATATTCCGACAAAAGAAAAATGAATAAAGTGAACCTTGTGAATATCCTAATTGATGATTAGGAAAAAGAATGCCAAAAAGCATGTAAAAACTGTGTAAGGTGTGGTATAGCCATAGTTAAATCCACAAAACCTAATCAGAAATGTGCTGCATGCAACATTCCGACCCATCCACAGTGTGCTGAGGTAATGCAAGATATGAGAAAAGACACAAGAATTTTTGCTCAACATGTCTACCATGGATAGACAATGTTATTAAATCAAGATTGAATGTACAAATAGTTGAGGATGAAGAAGAAGAAGAAGAGGAAGAGGAAGAAGAAGAAGAGGAAAACGTAAGAGAAGTAAACAAAACTGAAATGACAGAAAAAGATAAGGAAAACAAAGAACAAGATAAAAGTATGGATGCAGAGATACTCATTGATACTACATATGAGGCTATAAAGCAGCATACCTACGAAAGAAGAAATAAATTACGATATGACAACACAAAGAAAATGCCGAAGAGGCTCTACCCAGATCTACACAATAACGGGAAAGAGGAAAAAATATACAAAAAAGACAAAGTCTGCAACCTTTTGAAAGAGGGAATTGCAGATTTGGAGAAAAATGTTACTACAAACATCCTAAGGTATGTCACAACTATGAAATATATGGTAAATGTGCATACCTAGATGGATATGAGGATGATTGCAGAGATCTACATCCAAAAATATGCAAAAACCTAAAAGAAGGAAAAGGATGTAAGTTCGACAAAAAATGTAAATATATGCACCCTGTAGCCATGAAAAATAATCAAATAAATAACCAATCAAGTAATAAAATCCAAAATAAGAAAGAAACAAATAAAGAGAGGAATGAAGAATATCAGGTAAAAGAAAAAAGCAAGCCATCAACGAGATATGCAGAGGTGTCAGCAAAAAATTTCAATGCATCAGCTCCAAGATTCTACTCAAGAGATAATAACTGTTTTTATTATGCAAGAGGATATTGCAGATATGGAGAAAATTGCAGATTCAGACACAAAATGAATAATTATGATGAAGGAAGAACAAATATTATGGAAAAGTAGGATTTTTTAATGTCAGAATTTCTGGAAATGAAAAAAGAACAACATACCAGAACAGGAAAGAGACATGGGAAAATCCTTATTATTACCAATATTAAATGAAGGAGAAAACACGCAAACCATCATAGTGATGAATGCGCAGGGTTTTAGTTACGAGTAACTCAAAAGAAAAATAGAGTACTTAGAAGAAACTAACCCAAATTGAAAGAAAATAGATATAATGAATATAAGTAGAAACCTGGTATTCACCAAGAGACTGGGAATGATGATCAAATAAAAGGGTTCCAAACTTATAGATCAGATAGAAAAAATAGGAATCAAGGGGGAACCGCAATATATGGGAAAGACAAAAAACAAGGAAAAATATATGAGAAATATAGTAACTCAGAATGTGAACTAATAGCGGTAGAATTGAATCTGAAAAATTAATGAACATAGTAATATATAGACCTCCTAATACTAAAGAGTTTGACTTAATAATAGAAAAATTGGATGATATATGTAGAAATCACAAGGACTGGACTATTCTCCCTATCTGGAGACTTCAACTTTCCTTTCGTAGACTGGAAAGAAACGAATAGGAGATTGTGGATGTACTTATACATATAAAAAAGAGAGTAATAGTAGTGCAGAAGATAAGAGGCAATTCGAAAAGCTATTAGATTATGCTACTAGAATACAACATTCAACAAATAAATCACCTGCCAACAAGAAAGGAAAAATACTTTAGACCTAGTATTTGTGAACGAGGTGAATTATGTTAAAGAAATAATAGTTATAAATGCGAGTATTTCAGACCATAATGTCATAGAATTAACAGTCCATTCCAAAGCAAGTGAAAATAGAGATAAGCAAGAAATGAAAAAAAGTGGGAAGGATATGGAAAATCAAAAACTTCTACAGTAAAAATATAAAATGGTCAGAAATAAATGAAGAATTAAACAAAGATTGGGATAACATTCGTAAGTGATGACATAAAGGTAAATACGGAGATATTATATAAAATATTAGAGAAAATAGTGGATAAATATATACCGAAGAAGAAATGTAAACATCAGTCATGCATACCAAGGGACAGAAGGATCTTGTTCCAGAAAATCAGAAAGTGGAAAAAAGGTCTTGCAAAAGAAAAAAATGCATGGAAAGTTATAGAACTAAAAAGTAAGATAGAAAATGCAGAACAAAAGATTATACAATCAAAAGAAAATGAAAAAAGGGATTTGGAAGAAAAAACCCTATTAAATATCAAGCAAAATCCCAAACTATTATACTCATATGCGAAGAAGATGAATAAAAGAAGAATAGAAATAGGCCCTCTAAGAATTGAAGGGAGATTAACGAATGAAAAAAAGGAAATTTGCAACATATTAGCAGAACGATATGAGAGAATTCACCCCTAGAGTAGATAATGAAGATAATGATATAGAAGTAAGGGATGAAAATAGTGAATATTTAGCTGACATAGATATTAATGAAGCTGATATTGTGCAGGCTATTAATGAAATTAAAAATGGAGCTGCTGCGAGGGCCTGATGGAGTGCCTGCTATTTTGTTAAAGAAAGTAGTTCATTCTATCGCAAAGCCACTTGCAATATTATTAAGACAAAGTGTAGATACAGGCAAGATTTATGATAGGAGCACAAATTAGCATATATTTACCCCTACTTTCAAAAGTGGATCAAGACTAGAGGCAAGTAATTATAGGCCTGTGAGTCTACACACATATATGAAAGTGTATGAAAGGGTAATGAAGAAAAATATTATGAAACATTAATAAAAAATAATTTGTTTAATATAGGACAACATGGTTTCGTACCCGGAAAAAGTACACAAACCCAACTGTTAGTCCACCGTGAGAACATATTCAAAAATATGAAAAGCGGAAATGAAACAGATGTGGTTTATTTAGACTTTGCAAAAGCTTTTGACAAAGTAGACCATAATATATTAGCGAAGAAAATTAGAAAAACACAATATCTGGATAAAGTAGGAAGATGGTTAAAAGAATTTTTACACAACAGAAAACAGATAGTTATTGCAAACGACGAGAAATCGGATGAAGCCAAGGTAATATCCGTGTGCCGCAAGGTATGGTGTTAGCTGCAATACTGTTTGTTATTATGATTGAAGACATAGACATAATGTTAAGGATTCGGTAGTGAGTAGTTTCGCAGATGACACAAGAATAAGTAGAGAAATTACTTGTGATGAAGATAGGAACGCTCTACAAAGAGACCTTAACAAAGTATATGATTGGGCAGAGGTAAATAGGATGCGGTATTTAACTCTGATAAATTTGAATCAATAAATTATGGAGACGAGAAAGAAAGCTATATGCATATAGGGGACCCTAATAATGAGGACAATCACAAATAAGGAAGCAGTTAAAGACCTTGGTGTGATGATGAATAGGAACATGTTATGCAATGATCAAATAGCAATTCTGTTGGCAAAATGTAAAGCAAAAAATGGGAAATGTTGTTACGGCACTTCAAAACAAGAAAAGCTTGACACATGATTATGCGTTATAAAACATATGTTCGTAGTCCACTTGAATATTGCAATATGATATGGTACCCACACTATCAAAAGGATATTGCACAAATAGAGAGTGTACAAAGGTCCTTTACAGCTAGAATAGAAGAAGTTAAGGACCTTGACTACTGGGAAAGACTACAATCCTTAAAATTATATAGTCTAGAAAGGAGAAGAGAACGCTACATGATAATTCAGGCATGGAAACAGATAGAAGGAATAGCAGAAAATATCATGGAACTAAAAATATCAGAAAGAGCAAGCAGAGGTAGATTAATAGTGCCCAAAACTATACCAGGAAAAATAAGGAAAGCACACAGGACATTAATCCACTACGCACCAGCATCGATAATGCAGAGTCTATTCAATGCGTTGCCAGCTCATCTGAGGAATATATCAGGAGTGAGCGTAGATGTGTTTAAGAATAAGCTCGACAAATATCTAAACTGCATCCCAGACCATCCAAGATTGGAAGATGCAAAATATACCGGAAGATGTACTAGCAACTCTCTGGTAGACATTAGAGGTGCCTCACACTGAGGGACCTGGGGCAACCCGAACAAGATGTAAGGTCTGTAAGGTAAGGTCTCTCTCTCTCTCTCTCTCTCTCTCTCTCTAAGCAATAATTCGAAAATCACAATGAACTGAAATTAATAATAAGCTTTCCCCCATAATTTCCCCGTATGTTTAAGAACTATTTCGAGGGCGAAAGTGAATTCAAACCAATGATATTGTAACTCAAGTTCTATCAACAATCGCACCAAGGTAAAAAAAAAAAAAAAAAAAAAAAAAAAAAAAAAAAAAAAAAAAAAAAAAAAAAAAAACACTTCCCTTCGTCTCTCTCTCTCTCTCTCTCTCTCTCTCTCTCTCTCACACACACACACAAACCTTGCTATGAAATCCTTCCTTGTCAGAGAGAGGGGCAGACAACCCCAAACGGAACCCTTAACAAGGTAACCAAATCAGTCTCTTGCATTTTGTTCGTTTCCTCCTGCACTGCCACTCGTGTTTGTCGGACACGGGACGGAACAGATCCAGAGCAAGAGAGATATCTGTTTACGAGCTCGGGAGGCAAAGGGTGATAAAGGAAGAAGAGTAGCAGAGATGAATGCAGAATAGGATTATCAGGAAGATATTCCAATGGCAGCTGTTAGGGACGGAAGACATACTCAGCTCTTTTGTAAGTATAAGGGTCTATTCAACCTAAAGGCGAGTTGAACAAGCATATAATTCTGACTGCATTCTATTAGTTTTAAAATTGTAGCTGAAACCTATTTTCGAATGCAGTCTTGACGTCGTGCTCTCTGCTTTCGTTGTTCAATGAATAATAATAGCAATAACAATGATAACAGCTGATATAAATTAAGCTAAAGGACATTTGCTAAATGCTTTTCCAATCGCACAATACTAATATCAAAATAAAAGATCACCTTTAAGGAGGCGGGGATGAAAGCAAGTCGGTAGGACAAACAATCGTTTCTTATTTAAAACCTGGTGAACTGACTGTTAGGATCAAAGATCCCGAAGCCAAGAGACTTATCGGGCATGCCCAAAGTAGCCCAATGTCACGAGATACCCACTAAATCTGCAAGAATTCTCAGTATATTAGATTGGTCCGTTTTTTTAGTAGTTACCGTTTGAGTGTGGTACGGTTTGACAAACATGGTTTTCAGTCTTGTTGTATGGAGATATTTGGCATCTAGAAAGCTGTTCTGATACAGAGCGCATGGATGGATGTGTTACTTCATTCCTTCACTTCAATGTTCCTTCATCTTAATGTATTTCAAAGCCTTCTTTGGTTCAGCTTTGCCTCCCAAAGCTTGATGAACCAAGGTTCAGTTAATTGATGTGAGTACAGTTTTTACATAAAACTAGCGTCATTCATTAGTCAAGTAATGAAAAGCATTATTTCTGGCATGATTTCGTTAACCGCTGAATTTTTGTCACTAAATAATAATTTAATTTTACAGGGAATTAATATTTTTTTCAATGAACCTAATTTTAGTTACTGAACTTTTTTGAAACATGTACCAGTTAGACGAAAGAAAATCCAGACACCTCTTCATCTACACTAATATGCTACATATGAGACGGTGTAGGCTATACATGGTGATCATGAATGGTCTGTAAGTCACGTGTTTGTACTTTAA
>NC_087208.1:6503049-6508049 GCF_015104395.2 Macrobrachium nipponense | reverse complement strand
AAAAAAGTGACCAGTAGATCTACACTATATATATATATATAGTATAGTATATATGATGTATTCATGTGTGCAGTTAAAAGCTAAGCTACGTACAATCTCCTCACTTCCTGGAAAACTATAATATTCGTGTTGGTGCACACAGAGAACGATAGACAGATAGAAACAAATGAAGCCAATGTTGGAATTCCTCATTCTAAGTTTATCTAATTGGACTATATAGTTAAGGGCTCGAGAGACGAAATTCAACTCTGAATTTTAGCAAAATCGAAATTCCAAGTAAATTCGGTGACAGCAATTTCACACATACGTCAGATGTTGTCAGAATGAAATATAGATATATATATATATATATATATATATATATATATATATATATATATATCTATATATATATATTATATATATACATATATATATATAAATATATATATATATATAGATATATATATGTATGTGATATCTTCTATCACAGGAAGAACAACGTTGATATAAAATGAAAGCAAGCGTGGCCATATACAGTAGAGTATGTATATACATATATATATATATATATATATATATATATATATATATATATATATATATATAAGAAGAAAAAAAGCTTTGTGGGAGACCATGTATTTGTTTTGTTGGGGATGCGGAGCTCTCCTGCCACCCAGAGTTTCGGCCAATGTTTACTTCTAAATCTCCATATTGGTATACTGTATTTCACTGGGGAACGAGAAGAGAAAACGGGAGAAAACAACGATGTATTTTTTTCGTACCTGAGAGAGAGAGAGAGAGAGAGAGAGAGAGAGAGAGAGAGAGAGAGAGAGAGAGAGAGAGAGTTTTGCAAATGAAATTAAGATTCTTCCTCCTTTTCAAACACGCACACACAAAATAATGAATGTTTTTAACTTTCTCTAAAATACAGAACTGGCTACTCAGAATTTCTCGACGTAAAACCCCTTATTACTTTAAGCTACTGACCTCATTCTTTTAACCTCATTCTTTTAACAACACTGAATCACAGTAGAAATGCCATATAAACAACATTAAATAAATACTGTTGCATCAGACGAAAGTAATCTTGGCCTATAATGAATGCATGTGGACGTAATTTGTTCAGGGACAAAAATAACGGCTTCCAGAACGACTGTTATAGGACGCCTCTTGCATCCTAGAACGGTGACTGTGGAAGTGCATGCGTCTAACAGGGAGACCATCGGCAACGAAGACTGACGAAAAAGGCCCCCATGCACTGAACGACTGTCTGAGAGGTTGTTATCGACCCACACACACACACTATTCATACAGTATGAACGATCTCTGCACCGATTTCAGTCTGAACAATGATTTTGTTTCGAGAAGACATGGCATCATCTCTAGAAGAGACGCGCGCGATAGCGTTATATCGCCAGACAAACCAATACATTGAACATTGAACGATCTGTGTATGACAGACTTAAGTCGTGACAGTTTCCCGCTGAGATCGTTCAGACACGAAGCTCCGCCCACTTTTGCATTCAGACAAGCCCATACACAGTCAGTCATCGTTGCCGAAAATACTGGAGTTTAGAGACGGAACAATGGAATTTTTTAATGCGCAAACCGAAACAAAGGGTAACCGATGGTGAGCTCCAGGAAATTCTAACCCAAAAGGACAGAATATGAAGGCCAGGGCCAACGGGTACGGAAAGAAAATCTCAGTTTGACAGCTGAGTGAGGAAACAAGTCAACGAACCATGTAATTCGAGAATTAGAGAGTTCCCCAAAATAAATGTGGGGAATGAGGCCATGAAAGGTCTTTCGAAGTCGAATCCGAGAGGAAGAAAAGTATAAATACAGCGGAGAAGACCGATCACTTCTAAAATGTTAAGTAGTGAATCTGGACGCTTAAAACACTGAACACAGCGGTTGTATGTTGTGTAAAACATGACGAACCTTAAGATCGGATGAAAAGGGGAAGGCCCGGTATATATATATATATATATATATATATATATATATATATATATATATATATATATATATATATATATATATAGCTACTAGTCACATTCACAAGTCGATACATTGTATTTAGCCATAATAGACCCTTACTTTCTCTATTTCATAGTGGTTTACATTTTTTAAGGAAATCCTTAAATTTGAAAATCAAGAAGGTAATACTTCATTGGGGATACTACTACTACTGCTACTACTACTACAACACACACACACACACACACACACACACACACACATATATATATATATATATATAGATATATATATATATATAATATATTTATTTCATATGCTGAAGCCACAGGGAAAAAAAAATTTAAAAAAGAAAAGACAGAGTGCCAAGTACTTTCGTGTATTTAACATATCTTCGGCCGAAGATGTGTTAAATACACGAAAGTACTTGGCACTCTGTCTTTTCTTTTTTAAATTTCTCTGTGGTTTCAGATAATAAAGAAAATCACGTGCTTACTTTTGTGATTTAATATATATATATATATATATATATATATATATATATATATATATATATGTATATATATATATACATACATATATATATATATATATATATATATATATATATAAATATGTATATATGTATATATATGTGTGTGTGTGTGTGTGTGTGGTGTGTATGTATGTCGTTTCTGGGTTACGTTATGCGAGTTGTATACCTGGCCTATGGTTTGAGCCACAAAAGCTCAGAATATGAGCACTTGCTGCTTTGCATGAAGGAACATCTCAAGGAAAAGGCTGGAACCACAATCGAAAATTGTGACCTTGCTCAACATGTACAACAGAAACTACTAGAAGGAGGAGGATGGAGATGGTTAAGACATGGAGTGCTTTTTCACACTGCCTTGACTGGATACCTGGTCAATCCCCTTTGGTTAGAAATCCACAGTTGGTGGCTGGGGTCTTGATCTTAATCAGCTAGCATTTTGCACGCTACCAGAACGAGCCATCTTGTGTGTATTTAACCAATTAACCCTCAATAACTACTGCCATATTAATGAACAGGCATAATTAAAAGATGGGCCCCTCCAGTCTCGAGCACATGGGTTTACTACGAATGCGTGGAAATTGGGACATAAAAACCCTGAATCAAAGTCTCTAAATGCAATAGGTAGAAAATTAATTCATGAAATATGGACTAGGAATATTTACTGTTTGATGGCTGAGTCTAAGAATGGAAAAATAGACTGGATTGGGGTAATGTGTGCATTTATTCAGGAAGAGCAGATAAAATTGGTAGCGAAAGAGTAGGCATGATCTTCGTACCAAATACAGAAAAGGTACTGACTGACAATAAAACTGGTAAGATTTATATCAAAATAGTGCAATATGCGTACCATGCTGCGCTATGCACGAACATAATAAACTCCCCAAATAAGTGATTTGAGGCCTTCTTATAGATTTTAGTGAAAATAGGGATTGGAGTTGGAAGAGAAGGACTGGTCTGAAGTACCGACAGATAGTTAATAGAATTGAAATATGCACATGATGCTATTTTAATCAACAACACACCAAATGACTGATAAAGGTTGCTTAACATAAAGCATCACACATCTAGAGAGATGGGACGTAAGATAACCTGAGAGAAAACAGGAAAAATGTGGGCATATTAACAGCAATGATACCTAAGGCAGGTGTTCATTTAGTACTGTTACAATTTAGTAGGAGGTAAATCATACAATGAGTTGGCTGAACAGATTTGAACAAGTACAATACAAAGAAGCTGGTAATGAGTTTTCTTATATATTAGTCAAGTACCATATCATTTGTTACAGAAATATAAATCATGGTTTGACAATATAACTACACTTAAAACATTTTATCAAGTTAAGAACAAAGTTTTAAAAAGGACATTAGGAGTCGGATGGCAGGACAGAGTGAGATATGATACCACATTGGAAATCATGAAAGTCCCATATCGGTACACACGGTATGATGAATTCACCACCCTAAGTAGAACAGTGCACGATAGTGTCAGCTGGGCTTCAGTGGGCACCAGAAGGGTGGGATGACCCTAGGGGAAGGGGGCGTGAAGACTAGATATGAATGGAGAGTCGTGTAAGCTGAAGCCGAAGATTAGTAAGTATTTAAGAAAAAAAAGTTAAGCCCTCCTGGCCCAATGTAGGATCATAGGGCTGGCGCTGGTTTCTGGTTTCTTTTGTCGACAGCCAGTGGGGTGATAGGTCCCGATGCATAAGACACGTGGCCAATGTGTCGCTAGGCCCACTGTTTAACCGCCCAGCCCGAGGGCTGGTACCCTCGAGTTTTCAGACCGCTAGGCTGGCAGGCCACAGGGTTTCTGCAATAGCACTATCCCCAAGCCGGCAGTGAGTGGTGGATAATATATATATATATATATATATATATATATATATATATATATATATCATATACACACACACATACACACACACACACATACACACACACACACACACATATATATATATATATATATATATATATATATTATATATATATATGTATGTATATAGTGGGTGTGTCTTGTGCGGAGCGGCTAAGGGTTGGTGCAGTGCCCGGGGTCCCGAAAGAAGAAGAAGAGTGAATGAACGCATCGGTTACCTAGACTGACAGACTGTAAATGAGTTAAATGTTTAAGATTGATTGATTTGATTATGTAATCTGGCGTTGCGAAGCCATTCGGGACATAAGAAGCTTCCGACGCAGGTGAAAGTAAGGAGATCAAATGGAGCAGATAACGCGCAAGGGGAGAAGAGGAGGACCGGATAAATTGGGAGAATGACGCGCGAAACAAAGGAGATGCAGAGAGCGTAAGAAATGCGGAAAGGGCGACTAGACAATGAGCGTGAACACAGGAGGGGAGAGAAATGGCAGCGTTACGAGAAGGAGGAGGATGGAAAGGAATATGGAAATCACGGGATTAGGAAAAAATCAGGATAGAAAGAACATAAAAGAAACGGAGGACCCGAAGAAGGAGGCCAGATGAAGAAATTACGCAGGGCTAGAGTATAAGG
>NC_087208.1:6475549-6498049 GCF_015104395.2 Macrobrachium nipponense | reverse complement strand
AGGGATTTTCAGAAAGGGCTATATATATATAATATATATATATATATATATATATATATATATATAGATATATATATATATATATATATGTATATATGTATGTATACATATATATATGTATATATGTATGTATACATATATATATTAATAAATGAAAAATCAACAATAAGGAAATATTAACACTGCGAAAAGCAACTGTTTAGAGGGGGAAAATTTCTAGAGGGTGAACAATTTTAGAAGAGGCTAAAATAAAAATTTGTAAAAGGATGAAAAATGATTTCGTAATTGTGGAAAAATAAATATTAAAAGGGTAAAAATAATGAAAGAGGGAAAAAATTATATTCAAGAGAGCGAAAAACTAATTCCAAAATGGTAACAAATAACTGTAGTTCAAATAACTGAGAATAAATTCATAATAGTTAAACACAGGAATAATGTTTTACAATTTCACATAAGGGTATTCCTCTCTCAGTACTTTGACTTAGAGGGGAGTAGAAATGGTTGAAAATGAAGCTTGTAAAGGACTGAAAATGAAACGAAAAATATAATATCGCTAAAAGCTACTGACGTCATTGCAAGTCTTAACTACCTTCAAGTTTAATAAAGCTCTTGAAACAATACTCATGATAACCTAAAACCGAAGAAAAACAAGGAATAAAATCTGACAAAAGCATATTCATCTCACTAGATAAACCGGATAGAAACAGGATAATGATGATGATGATAAAGGTCCTTGGAAGATCTCGAGCCTTACTCTACTCCCGCCATTAAGGGCTAAAAGGCGTCTCACGTGGATCCGCCCTGCCAGAGTAGGCGATGACGTCAGAGGAATTTGGTGAAGAGACCTATTCAAAAGGACGTTTTAAGGTTTGCAGTACATGAAAGTATAATCTTGTTTCCATTTCTGTATATATGTATGAGTGGGTGTACATAACATGAACTAAAAAAGGCACAAAAACACACTATATATATATATATATATATATATATAAATATATAATATATATATATATATATAATATATATATATATATATATATATATATATATATATATTTCGAGTTACAAATGTCCTTTAATAGCTATTCGCTTTACCTCGGAACTAATATATTTTCATATATGCAAACCGAAGGGGAATTATTTAGTTAATAATTTCGTCCTCTCGTGGGTTCTAACCACCGCCAAGCGATCAGAGAAGAAATTAGGATGTCCTGATTTCTTCTCTGTCCGCTGGTGCTGTGATGATTATTCACATATGTATGTATATATATATATATTTTATATATATATATATATATAAATATATATATAATATATATATATATATATATATATATGTATATATATCGTATATACATACGTATATATGCGAGTGCCCAGGACTGACCATGTATCTCAGACAAAACTATAGCAGCGCTCAAGTCAAAATACTTCCTGGTAGTCCGTAACAGAAGAAGAAGCTCAACCACAGAGCATTTTAATTCAAAGCACTTTGCAAGAAATTAAACAGATCCGTCAAATATCCCGGCTGTTATAATACTATCCAGAAAGTACGTAGTTACAAGTAACAGCGGATATTTCAGACGCAAATACGCGTGCGAGGAAAAAAAAAAACATTCATGAAGGTATATTTTCAGTACGCATGCTCCACACGTTTTCCTTAGAGGAATCGGTATGAATTGTATGTCTGGTGAGAAGAGTGTTGTGTGTGTGTGCTGTTGTTTGTGTGTGTGTGTGTGAAGGTTTGGGGGGCGGGGGTTTGGGTGGGCGTTGATCTCCTCTATATCGCAGCACCGAGAAAAGCCTGAAGTTGTAAAGGAAGATATGAAAGGAGCAAGATCACAGAACATCGTGGATGGTCAGGTTCCCTTCGGGACAATGAGCAGAATTTTGCTTTACGTGGTCTCTCGCTGAAAATATATGTATATAGACCAAATATAATATTATTATATATATATATATTATATATATCATATATATATATATATATATATATATATAAGTATTTATACACACACACACACACACATATATATATATATATATACTATATATATATAGTATATATATATATATATATATATATATATATATATATATGTGTGTGTGGTGTGCGTGTGTGTGCTCTTGTGTGCGTATGCATAGCTTTTAAGTATACGCACATAACTTCCATTGTGCCTATTACCTTCACATGGGGTAATCTCTAAAGGCTTTAACTGTCTTGTTCTCAACGACAATCATCTTTTTGCGACCATGTTGCTGGCCCTACAGGTTTTTATTCAGCCAGGTTGCGTCCCAACACGGTCGACTGACCTCCTGGTGCAATATTTACTAATTACATCAATAGACGCACAAAGAATATTTCAGGAAATGGAGCCCAATTCATTTTCCCTCTGCTATAACGAGCTGGACCACTGGTAAAGTGGTTAGTGTTGTAAAGTGCCACTCAGATGTCGCTGGTTCGCATCTCCCCCAGGCTGATGAAAATAACTGGCTCTGTATCAAGATCAGTTATTGCTGCAGTGTGGGGTCTGCGGTGGGAGGTTGAAACCAACATTCTAGCTTGAAATTCAAGTCAATGGCCCCTGAGCGCTTGTCCCATGTGAATAGGTTTCATCTGCTGTAATATCAAAAATATTATTATAATGTTAGTACTGAATTACGGTCTGTTTGTAAGAATAAGTTTAAACCAACCCATATATATATATATATATATATATATATAATATATATATATATATATGTATGTATATATATATATATATATATATATATATATATATTATATATATATATATATATATATATATGTGTGTGTGTGTGAGTGTATATGTATATGTATATATATATATATATATATATATATCTATATATATATATATATATATATATATATATATAATATATATATATATATATATATTAGGCTCTGTAATGATGACCATGTTAAACATTATTCATTCTTGAAAGGTTTTCGAAAAGGAAAGGGAACATTCAACTTCCCCGTTGGAGGGAAAGGGCTTCTTTCTTTGGGAAGAAAACCTATTACCAGAATAGAAAGTTTATAAAGGGAACAGTCAACTTCCCCGTTGGAGGGAAAGGTCTTCTTCCATTGGGAAAACCTATACCCAGAATGCAAAGTTTCTCAGATATGTCCAATTTATCACTGGAGGCAGATCTTTCGCAAGACTATTTATTCTGCTTTCCGGGATGAACAGTTATCGCTGTAAAATAAATAGTTATCGAGGCTACTAAATCAGGGAGAACTGAAAATGTGTACCTAAAGTTAGAGATGACATCCTAGTAAATGGATGAGAAGTACAGAAGCGAGAAAGCCTGGCGCCGGAGGAACGCTGCTAAGAATATAAAAAAATCTATCTGCAGTGCGCCTCACATGAGGATGCACCCTCATGGGCAAATAAAGGCTCCTTAGATTGCCATCTTCAGCCTTCACTACTCGGATGTGTCAGCAGCCTTTTAGTTGCAAGATCTTTTGAGATACAGGGTGACACGATTTGTACGAACGAATTCTAGATGAATTCAATATCATACAATCTCCTCTACCTAATTTCCAGATACTCATAATTATTATGTTTATGACAATCAACATCTATGAAAAGCCACTAGAACACGGACAATTATATACAGATACAGGTTGCATAAGTCCTGCCTCCCATTGGCAAATTAACTGCATTTTGGTTTCTTATGTTGGAGATATTGTTGGCCAACCCACTGACACACATGAACTATTTAAATTCCCCTAACAATAACATCAAAAGCCCCTCCGCCTTTGTCAAAAGGCCTTAGCATTCCTGTTGCGCCGAAATGAGCAAAAAAAAAAAAAAAAAAAAATAATAGATAAAATAAAATAAAGCAATCAGCTATGCAATTCAGTCCTTTTACGGAATGATGAATATAGATTTAATCTCTAATGTCGTTTATATGAGTTGATATTTATGTGATAGTTACTAACCTTTTTCAATTTGATTTTTTCCCATTTTGTTGTTTGAAACTAACAAAGAGACTTAATTTTGGAAAATAATGGATTACATTTTCAAAGGCCACAGGATATTGAGATGTCTCCCGTTAACATCGGGCAATCTTCGTTATCCTGTCCTGGAAGTCTTTCGACTCTGAAACCTTCAGTGGAGCTCCCATCGTTAGCCCTACTCCTAATGTTAAACAATCAACAAATTCCCCCACCCCTTCTTTTTAAAGCTCGACAACAACTCCCTGTACTTGTTAGGTCGCATTACAACTTGACCTGTCGATAATAACCCAACTTGTCCTAGAGTACTTGGCCTTAATTAAGTTAAAGTCAAAAGATCTCACGAGTTGTTGTCTTTAACTCTTGAAATATGCACTGAGCTCTTTGCCATTTTGACCCAGATTTACACTGAGAATCATCAGGTCAAATGGCTAACTTACAATTTTACTTATTATTTATTTGTTCTTTTACGATTGTTCCAATGGAACGTTTGCTTACACCAAGTATTTCTGGTAGGTAAAAAAAATATAGGCACCGTGTCCTTTTTCCACACCTATGTACGAAAAGGTACTTTGTTTTAGTCTATTTTTGGCATTCCAAATAGACGCGCCTCTATTTCCAGAGCGTCAGTAGAGTCTTCAGCAAATGGGCAATAACGCGTCTGCGCAAAAGGCGTTCAGAATCAGCCCGGTTTCACTAAGGCAAAAACTGAATGGGCTTCGTAAAAGGCTGAAGTGGGTCTACCGACGCATTCAACCTGCTGGCTGAATGGTCGTCGGTCCATTCGATAGTCACCTTTGATGATATAAGGAGACTTCGCATTTGCTAAAGGTCTGTGTGAGTGTGTGTGTGTGTGTGTGTGTGAGCTAGGGGAAAGACGATCGCTCACACATCTTCGCTATATCTTGTGACCCATTAAAATCTCTCTCTCTCTCTCTCTCTCTCTCTCTCTCTCTATTCTGTGTGTGTGTGTGTGTGTGTGTGTGTGTACGGTTTACGAGGGCGCCCCCTCCCCTATTCTCTGTTAATTTGTCTGTCTCTATTCTACATCCTGAAGTACAAAACGTATTCCGTCACACCAATTTATTCATGAAATAAATCGATTACCAAAAAGCTTTGATTCCTAAAGTCCTGGAATTCCAGGAGGCGGCCTCTTCAATCTTGAGGCAATTAGGAAATAATCAGTGTAACAACTTCCTCAAATCCATTTCGATAAATTACCCTAAACTGCAATCATTTACAAATGATTTCAGGTTTCATTCTGTTCCTAATTATTGTCAATTAAGAGCAAAGCAAAGGGAATACGACAGAGAGTAAAGCGTTAAATCTATTATTTTTATTTTATTATAACATAGTTAATTTTTTTCCTTAATGCATGGGATGTGACTGGCTAGCGCATTATGAAATAGTTAATATAGGGTAGTTAGCAATTAGACCCATATATGTAATTTGATTAAGAAAAATAAGCATTTATATAATGCTATATACAAAATGCGGCTTAGTTGTCATTTAATCTTTTTGAAAATCAAGTATTTTTTTTTCTACATAACATTGCATAAATTTGTATTTTTCACAATCAAATATATGGGTCTAAATGCTAACTTTTCTCTATTGATGATTTTCTGGCAGTTTCAAATTCGGCCCCATTCGTTTCTTACGGAGCGAAAACAGGTAAGTGCCCCCCCTGGAAGCGGTGGTGATTGCGTCACACTACGCGGTTACTCTATTCCCTAGGCGTATAAGCTACTCCTAAGGCATAGTGAACTGGATACTAAACGATATTTGTAGGTTAATATTTGAAAATGTAAAAAGTTACGCGTGTATCAATGACAAATTCAATAAAGATCTATGCTGGAGATGGGTGGATATCCTTGGCTGACGTCGATGTGAAGTACACCAACCAACCTACCTGAATTCGACAATAATATGTCGATCAGATCTGATATCACTTTATGTCTCTTTCTTGATAGCCGAATGGCCAAAGTCGACTATATATTGTTGTTTCCAAACCAAAGGACACTGTTCCAATCCTAGCCGGGAATGAAGAATTATTCCCAAGGAATAGGGAAATGGATATTAAACTTCCTAATGTGAATATACTCCTAGGTATTGGGAACATTATTCCCACTCAATTTCCACTCAAGATTCCGCAACATTTGTTCCTTTCGGGTGATGAAGTGCTCAACATTGCTCACGTACAGTTAGTTAGTAGCTGAATAGAATTCAAGTATTGTCGGTAACATTTCACAATGTATTTTTATTTAGGTTCGTGAAATAGCACTGAACGCTTTATAATATTCTGAGTTTAATTATACGCTCCAGTATTCTGCGCGCCTGACGGCAGAATTTGAAACAAGCTTTCAGTACAAACAAATATTACATCCATTACAACATTGAAGTCTGATACTCTCTCTCTCTCTCTCTCTCTCTCTCTCTCTCTCTCTCTCTCTCTCCCCAAGTTTGAGTCTAATATCAACCTTTTTCAATGCAAACGGAACAAGTTATGGTGACACAAGTTATGGTTGGTAACTACTGATAAGCAAAAGGTCCTACTCACTGGGGGCCTTGGAAATTTTACAGTATTAATGAAAAAAAAAAATCATAACTTTAGTTCAAGGAATTATTCTACCTAATATATATATATATGTGTGTGTGTGTGCATGTATATGTATGTATTTTTTCACAAACATCAAGGTAAAACTGACGTTTAATGTCCAGTTCGTTGTATCTCGAGGTAGAGCGAATTGAATATTAAACGACATTTGTAGCTAATGTTTGTGAGTAGAGAAATAATGCCACAGTGATGTGATAAAAATAGCAATATATATATATATATATATATATATATATATATATATATATATATATATATATATATATATATATATATATATATATATATATATATATATATATATATATATATAAATTATATATACACATATATACATGCATATATTCATCCTAGAGAGAGAGAGAGAGAGAGAGAGAGAGAGAGAGAGAGAGAGAGAGAGAGAGAGAGAGTTAAAAGGCAGCCTCATTTTAAAGTACGAAACTCCTACTTCGACCTACATTAAGTACTATTATCCCGGAGGCCCAAGAGAGGATGACCCCTTCCCCCCCCCCCCCCCCCCCCCCACCCCCCCCCCCCACCACCCGACACCTAACCCCCGCGAACCCGTCTCGTCCTAAAAGCATCATCACTCTAAGCATGGACACAGTCTCCGGATGTCAACAACGGCTCAGGAATATGGAAGCAGGGGATAAATGTAGTCTCCTTGATTGTAGGAGTTTCTTTCACAATGCCATAAGAGAGAGTTTACTCTCTCTCTCTCTCCCTCTCTCGGTTCAGTATTTATTGTATTGTTGAACACCGAATCTCACAGACTTCCACTCTAAGTTATGGCATAAAAAAGCGAAGTCCAGTATGCTAAAGGAACAGAGCTCTCAGTAGCGACGATGAAAAATTCTGGAATTTAAATGGATCTCGTTTTCTGAACAATTTTAAGCAACAGAAGTTAAGAGTCACCAAGAGCTGCGCGTGTATACAATACATACGTACATATACACACATTATATAAAATTATATATATATATATATATATATATATATATATATATATATATATATATATATATATATATATGTGTGTTGATGTGTGTGTGTGTGTGTGTGTGTGTGTGTGTAGCTAGGTGGTCATCACTGCTTCTAAATGGGCATTGGTTCGAATACTAGCGGGGAAGAATCACTTATCAGTTATAAGTCCCCTTGGGTATACTGGATATTAAACGATAGTTTGCACTAAAGCATGCATCAGGTTAGTGGGTGAAGTATTGAAAATAAAAGGGAAAAGCAGGTAGCGCGAAAAATGAACTTAGAAAAGCTTTTACCAGAATCAACAGACAAAGTGGAAGGTGTAGATTATATACAAGATAAGTTGTTGGGAGCATCTAGCATCTTGTAACAGGACGCAGACGGTGGAGTGACCAATTCAGTGTTAAAGTTGGTCTGAGACACGGCTAACAATGTTGTTTAATATCTTTATGGATGGAGTGGTGTGAAATTTTAAAGAAATGATAGTAGATGCAGAGAAGAATTTGTGGGGTAAGAAAATTGGTCGTAACGGCTGGTGAAAGGGATGAAGTTTGCAGACGACATCGGACTATCTAGTGACAGCGAGTAGAAATTTGAAAGAGCCTGCAAGAGGAAAAGTTGAGAGTCAATGTGAACATTTATATAGGGTAAGAGGATAAAAGGAACCCAGGAAGGTGGAACAATGAATCATCTTATGTATAAAGGAAAAAAGAAGTTCTTGATCCATATAAGTATTTAGGAGTGAGTATAAATACATCAGGTGACGGTACCAAGAGAGGAAAGGTGAGTTACAGAATAGGAAGGTAGTAGAGAGCGCGCAAAGTACTGGAAGGAAGGTTGTGTCTATGGATGCCAAGGCTGGTGAGAGGGAAGGAACGGTTGGGCCAGTTCTTGCTCATGTAAGTGAAGTGTGTCTGTTAATGCAAATGAATGAGAAGAAAGGGTAGAAATACGTAGCTACGCAGAAAAGTAGGTGAAGGGTTTGACGTTGGTGAAAGACTGTATCAGTGCTATTAGATGGTTTGGTCATGTGGGAGAATGGTGGAAAGTACGTTGGCGAAAGATACAATTCGAAGGCGTTAGGAATGAGGAAGAAAGGGAGACTTAAAGATCACTTCATAGATGGGATGAAAGGACGCACGAGAGTATAATTATGTCAGATAGAAGTGAAAAGAGCAGCCTTTGTAAGAGGCTTCAACATGCTCTTGGTGAGCCTTCAGCGCAGGTGAATGAAGCGCCTCATGTTGTGGAATTTTTGCGCACTGGGGCTTCATTCATGATTCGGCATCATGAGTGTGACAGTGCATGATGCGATGTTATTATTCAGAGCCATCCCATGTGCTGTGAACCAGCATAATGTTTAAGAAAAATGTGAATGGCAACTTATGACTATGAGGATTTCAAGTACTGCTGATGAGCCTTCTGTACAGTGTGTGAAGCGCTAACACAAGTTATATTCGTTACTATTTATTATCATTCTATTCGGACGATAAACCCCTACTCATATGGAACAAGCCTACAGGGGCACTAACTTGAAATTCAAGCACCAAAAGAATATGGGGTTCATCTGAAAGAAGTTATAGAGGATAACTGGAAGCACAGAAAGAAGAGATCAGTTATTAAAAAAAAGATAAATTAATAAAGTAATAAGTAAACAGATAAAAATCTAAATGAATGAGTAAAATACAAGGCGAAGTATTTCAATTAAGGTATTATTGCAAGGCATCATCACTTGAACTTCGAGATTCTCATTGCACTCCATTCGCAGTCGAGTTTTCTGTACATCGTATAATCAAGGCCACCGAAAATAGATCTATCTTTGGGAGGTCTCGGCATAATACTATTTGAACCGGGGCTCACAAACTTTAACCACGGCCCGGTGGTGGCTAGTCCTATATCGATGCCAGACGTACGATCATGGCTAATTTCAACCTTAAATAAAATAAAAACTACTGAAGCTACATGGCTGCAATTTAGTATGTTTGATGATTGGAGGGTGGATGATCAACATACCAATTTGCAGCCCTCTCGCCTCATAGGTTTTGTGATATCTGAGGGCGGACAAAAAAAGTGCTGACGGAGAGACCAAGCCATCTCAATAGTTTTATTATGCAGAAAACTAAAACACAAACGTCATGACTATGTCATAGCAAAGAAATCCAGATAATTTTACTACGCCCATAATACCTACAGTCCGACCCTAGTATGCTGCTACTCTACGAAATATTTATAACACTTAGTACAACGTTCTGAATTATGCACCTGAGCGCGATTTGGCCGAGGTAAAATTTTCAGTTAAATCCGTTGGTTAATTCTGGAGGCTCTCTCTCTCTCTCTCTCTCTAACATTAATTTCGCATTCTGATCGTCCGCTGTCTACCAGAATGCACGAGTGATGCCATGATACATCAAAATATAATTACGACCCAACACCATTTCAACATTCCTCAGCGTTAAATATTCTCATCTACGATTAAAAGTTTATTGTAGACAAACCTGAGGCCAACATCACAACACTATAACATTATTATCATCAGCAATAACCACTGTTGGTTCTTCCACAACTCATAGTAACAAATAAACTCATAGAATGTACACAAGGCAAGACCTAACTCAATATAAAAAACAAATCTGGCATTTCAGTAAGTGTCTTTACTCGTCCAGCTAAGCTATGGAGAAGAATTTCTTTGATATAGAGAAACAAAAACATTACTCAACTCACCCACTTGGTTTCATGGGATTCAGTGCGTTCCACTGCCGCTCACATAAGACTCCTAAGGTCTGTTATAGTCTCCAAAGATCGAATTTTCATGATTCGTACCAAGATTTCGTTTTTACATTCCCGTTAGGTCATATCAGTGAGGCAAGGTTAGCTTAATGACTTAACAAACGGACAGAAAATATTCAGGAAAACTATCCTCTGAAGGACAAATGTTTGAGACTAACCAGATATTTTGATTTTTCAGCGGTTACCAAGACAGAAAAAAAAGAAAATGCCAAAAGATATTCAATTGCTGATATACAGACACGAACGCAACAAAAAATAGTGAATGAAATTGGATGAATATAAGCTGGTTGGTTCATTTATTAATTGGTAAAGGAAACTAAGAACGTCATCCAAATTCTAAATATCTATTTTCATAAAATGCCAATGAATTATAACAGATCTTAAGGGTTCACGTGTCTGGAAACACGGAGAAGGAAAGAGAGCTCCGTGAAGGGGATGGAAAAACTGTCCACCTACATAGAATTTTGCTTTAATTAACAAGCCCCATTGTGTGTCCTTTGGTTTCGATGTGATCTGATTTACGAAATGAATGTCGGCTGCCAAACCAAGCATTTAATTATTTAATACAACGAAAAGATGGAGTTGGAGTGGTTGGACAGCAAGATACAGGGATACAGGAGACAAAGGAGATGAAGGACAAGGATCTAAAAGTGGAAATAGGAGAAACCTCCGCAGCTGCACTAAGAAGTACTATAATTAGAGAGGAATGACAGCAAAACTAAAGAAAGGAAGCGGGAATGGCGGTAAAGTACAAAGTTAAAAAGCGAGTGCAGCTTCGTGCCGAAAGAACGATGTAAACACCCTGAAGTAATGCCTACAGTGCACCACTGACGGCACTATCCCCCTCTACCACGGGGCATCGCCCTTGGCATAAGAGTTAGACCTTGGACCATTCTGCCGAGATTCGATGATATCAAGCAGTTATGAGAACAACTGCAGAGATCGAGGTAAGAGTCATAATGCCTTCTTTAATTTTGCTTCTTAAATAATAATAATGATAATAAGAAACACCAACTAGCTTGCAGTAATAACGGGTACTAATACTAACACCACCTGAGGAAGTGATAGAAAACGCTCGGGCAAAGATCCTCGGGGACTATGGTATCAGAACAAATAGACTAGACGTGACGTTGATTGACAAAATCAAGAGGCAAGTATCACTCATTGATATCGCAATGCCATGGGACACCAGAGCAGATGAGTGAGAAAGAGAACAAATATCATCAAGACCTGAAAATAGAAATAAGAATTATACGGGATATGACATTGTGAATTGTAGCCATAATCACAAGAACATCAGCACGACCCCAAGATCCCTGAAAAGGAACCTGGAAAATCTAGATGCTGAAGTAGCTCCAGGACTCATGCAGAAGAGTGTGCTATTAGAAACAACAAACACAGTGAGAAAAAGTGATGGACTCCTAAGGAGGCAGGATGCAACCCGCAACCCCACACTATAAATACCAACCAGTCAAATAGGATGACTGAGATAGAAAATAATAATAATAATTTTGCTACAATGGGCGTTATGTCTGTCCGTCCGTCTGTCTGTCATTCAATCACGGCCAAACAGCTGGTCTGATGGGCATGAAATTTGGCAGGGTTATAGTGACGACCCTAAGATGGTTCATAATGGGGTTTCATCCTACTCACCCTCCTTCGAAGGGGGTCGGGGTGAGAAGGGACTCCCTGAAACAGAGCTGGTTCTGCCCATGAAACGGGGCTGGTTAAGCCCGTAGACTTAGTGACTTTACGAATTTATAATACATAATTTCTGTATACATATGACTTATTATTTGGAAAAGAATACTATACAGTAAACATCAATGACATCAAAGAGGGTGGAGTTTGAGAAGGGGGTTGACAGAGAGAATAATAATAATAATAATAATAATAATAACCCTACTATAATGGGTGTTATATCTGTCCATCTGTCTGTCATTCAATCACAGCCAAACGGCTGGTCCGATGGGCATGAAACTTGGCAGGGATATAGTGGGGACCCCTAAGTTGGTTTATAATGGAGTTTCATCCTGGGCCCCTGCCCCCCCAACCCACCACCCCTAATTTGCTAGTAATTCTTCTTCTTCTTCTTCTTCTTCCCAGCTTTAACCCATTTTTATATGCGGTCGCCGTTGTGAATGAGTCGTCTCTATCGATTTCAGTCCTGTGCATCATTCTCATTAATACCTTTTAATACCATATCTTCCCTTACACAATCAGGCCATCTCTTTCTTGGTCTTCCCTTCTTCCTTCTACCCCGCACTTCCATTTCCACCATATGTCTTCCAACATGATGTTCCTCTCTTTGTAACAGGTGTCCATGCCATGGAAGCCTTCCCTCCCGTATTTTCATCGATATTTCAACTACCTTTGTCGATCCTCTAATATACTTACTCATTTCTAATCCTATCTTCCCTTCTCCTCTGTTTTCCTCATACTTGCTGTTTCTGTTCCATAAAACATTGCTGGTCTGACCACCGTCCTATGAAACTTTCCCTAATTTGCTAGTAATAATAATAATAATAACAAATTTAGAAAGAAAACATGGCCAGGGCCGGGTTTAAGATGAATGGATAACTCGCCCCCAGAAACATGCAAGATTTTGGAATCAATGAAAACGGAAGCAAGGAGGGGATTCCAATACTTGGTCATTAAAAAGTTGAAAAAGAAAACGATCACCAATTCTCGCAAGTAGATAAGGGATGAGGAAGCCTGACAGGTCCCGCAAAGTTGAGTGAAGTAAGTGTAGGTAAAGTAATCCAACTCTTCTTAAGGATGCCTGTAACTTCCACTTGACTTCCAAGTTTACTGTTGGAGGATCTCCTATCGGCTCTCATTGGTCCATAACGAATGCTTTTTCTTTTCAAGGAAAATTTATAGTTTTCTTCATTAGCCCTCGTCTTCAAAAGCCTTTGCAAAAAGAAAGCTTCTAATTCTTCAGGCACATGAGTCATCTGACTGCAAAAAGACAGCTGTTTGAAATTTGATTGCACAGTTGTTCAAAACTAAGAATCAGTCTTAGATACGCACAGCAAACAAGAGAGAGAGAGAGAGAGAGAGAGAGAGAGAGAGAGAGAGAGAATATATTTATCAACATAGAAATTAAAATCCCGACACCTACAACTTCTTTATCGTTGAAACACGGGCAAACGATTTCAGTCCGGACCAGGAAGGCATGGACCCTCCGAAGCGTAAATGGGAGTCAACTGGACTATAGACAGCGTCACGGACTGGGGGCACTCCATCCACGGCCCGGTTAACGGCACGGCTGACAGGGCCACAAAAGAATTCCTATTCTTCTGTCATTAAATGTAAATCCTGTCCTTTCTCGGACGCGACCCCCGTCCCCGTCTCTATTTCCCCTCCTCCCCCCCTTCCTTCTGTCTCTCATGGGAACTTCAAGAACTCTCAGTCTGCAGGGAGCGTTCATTGCTTTCCGCTCCTTAATTGCCTCAATAAATATGGACCCAGGGCTTCTTCATTTTCGTCAAAGCAGTCGGAAGTTTACTCATTCTGTCTCGGGATGGAGCGTCTAAAATATTCACTGTGGGGCAGCCACCCATTCCCTTTACTGTTATCAATCAGACACTGCTTTGTTTCAAACTGCATTTCTAAAGCGGTAGTTTAATGCCGTCTATCTAACAAATCCTACAATATATTTAAGAAATTGGCATGTTGTTCTTCTGCAGTTTCAAAACAGTTTTCCGAGTGCGAAGTCGTGAGAAAATGAATCGTTGGTGGGCTAAAGACGAGTATTCATCATGATTACTATTATTCATGAGTAAATTTTTTTTTTTCGTGAAAATTTTCTCGTACAAATATTTGCACACTTGTGGTAATACCTAACCCAACACGAACTCACGTGCTTTCTAAAGCAAAACATATATATATATATATATATATATATATATATATATATATATATATATATATATATATATATATATATATATATATATATATATATATATAGTATAGTACATAAAAAAGTTAGTAAATTTTCTAAATAAGTAAATAAATAAACCGTATGCATTGGGCGAGTATAAAATCGTTGTATGCACTTAATCAAATGAGATGTAATACAAAAGGAAGCTCCTTACAAAACATCAGTACTTTGATGAACCACACGATAACGCCAACTGGAGTCTTGAACAGGTCGAGGCGAACTACCGTCACGGATCGGCGTTTCTATTCCTGCGTAGGGACAGGTACAGGGGCTTCTCCGGATGACAGAGGAGTGTTGAGGATTTGGATGACGTGCCACCCCCCTCGCCGCTCCCCCGGCAAAAAAAAAAAAAAAAAAAAAAAAAAAAGTAGCATTTGGGGATTTTGTCGCACACCTTCGCGGTCTATGAAAAGGTCATAATGAGACCTAACTGTAAACGTCGTGCGAAGTGATTTCTTCTGAAAGGTATAATGTTTTTACGAATCCCATACGTTGCCCCATAAGCATTCGAATACTTTCATTAGAGGCTAGCTTGATTTCACAACTATTGTCAATAGCAATGCGATTTCAAGCTCGCCCTCCACCCACGCAGTAACTACTTTTGGGGACGTGGAATTGCACGGCACTCATGAACATCACAAAGACACACACACTCACTGAGGTAGAAAAGGTGGAAAACAAACGGAGAACCCTTAAATGATGATGGCCAATGTCCGCTCCTAACGGCTATGGCATGGCAGGATGTCTTTGAAACATCTGGACGTAGTTCACGCCCTCTCTATCACGATTAAGGAAATAGAAAGTGGTATGGGGCTTTCAAACCCATCAAAGTTTACATGATTGCAGCTGAAACGGCTCCTTTGATCTTACAAAAGGGAAGTAATTGGTTCATGCTATGGGCGCTGAAAACTTTCGACGGGTAAACTCTTCTTCACCTTTGAACAAGAGTTTCTATAAATTAAACTTTGCTTAGGTTGGAAAAACACACGGAAGTCCTTCTGCCTGAATAAGGTTTTAACTCTTAAAATTTCGGGTTTGACACAGTACATCAGTACATCCACTTACATATAGTACATCTAACAAGGTAGGCGTCACACAGCCACACAGGCAAATACACATAACCACACATATCCAGTGACTTATGGAGGAGATTGAATCCACACACACATACACACACTCATACACACTTGTTTAAGTCTTACAGATAAAAGGTATTTCTGCAGTTTGCAAACAAATAACGCCACTAAGTAAACGTTTAGACTTCTAAAATGTCAAAAATAAGGCAAAGAAAGTTCTTAACATGTATTTTTTTACACAAAAACCTGGACGCCGAATAACCAAAGTTCTTGTTATGAAAACAAGAGCTGAGTTTGCGGAATCATTCACTGCAAAAAAAAAAAAATTACATTTCACATGGTATTTCGACATAGTGGAGGAATTTGTTGCAATGCCTGATCCAAGTTCCTCAAAATTGAAGTCCGTGATATATATAGTGGCGCTGTACCCGGGTTCGACTACTCGCGTGAAGAGTCTCTTCATTTCATTTCCAAACTCGGATTCAGAGTTTCGAGTGGAAAACCGTATCCAAAAATATCCAGGACTCAAGGAGTTGAGAGTTCATTGCATGTCGGCAGTTATATTCATCTTTGTATGGAGTCAGTTGGTCTCGATGTTAACTTAACTAAGCTAAAGGAGATTAGAATAAGCTAAATTTTAAGGACTTAACAATTACCTTTGGTTTCCAAAACGACAATTAATGGATAGAGAGCCAAAGTACTCAAAGGCACTCGACTTTGAAGTTAAACGCCTTTTCAGCAGTCTATTCCAATTAACGTCGGGGATAAAAGGGCACGCAGAAGTGTTTTCAGTAAAGTTATCATGAGTCAATGAAATAACGGGTTTTAGGTTAATGTAAATTCATTATTATTATTATTATCATCATATAGTTCTGGGACATTCAATTTCTACCACATGAGCGATAACTGGAGAAATAATTGCAGCATATTAAATTTCTTGTATCGACTTGCTTGTCTTGCGTCTTCCTGCAAGAGTTTACACAAAGCAGCCAAGATTACTACCAAAACGGAGTCGAACATGTTCGTCACCTTGCAGCCAAATTGAGCCGTGTGGCATGTTGCAAAGAAAGATTACTAAATCCACCACCAGTTACGGGCTGCTGAAAAGCAAGAGCCCGTGCCAGCAAAATGCTGGTTTAATCTTATTGCTTGCTTGTTTGCTGGCAACGTCGTTTACAAGGGAAGTCCTGGAGAAGCGTGTCCAGGACCTTCCTCCAACTGACGGAAATGCAAGACAAATCAGCAGATTGGAATTACGATTAACTAAGATTATTCAGGGTTATACTGCATATCACTTAAAAGAAGATTTTCTGTAACGACTGACGAAGGGCAATAACTATTCATTATAAACCTAACAACAAGTAATATCTGCTGTTTTAGCTCAACGGAACAATGAGGCTGAATTGGTGTTTGCTGCTAAATATCTTTCTGGATACTTTTTTGACAACTGGTCAGAGCTTTATTAAACAACAGTAAAAACCTACTGCATATGATGCAATATGCATCCTTATATCTACTTTGGTGTATGTAATACAAATAGTCTAAGGATAATGTACGCATCCTTTGCCTTTCACAAAATTCGTAAAAAGTAAATGTAGATGAACACAACGTACACGAATAACACGATATACTCCAATTACGATGTAACTACAAAACTACCTAAATACTAATACACTAACATCAATAACATGGAAAGACAAATAACATTTGGGTAAAATGCGACTTTTTGAATTCTACATCTTACTAAGGGCAAAATGGTAACCGATGCGGTGTTTCTTCGCACAGGTCAAACACAGGCAAAACCTTTGGCTCGAACATCACCACTTTTTCGTTTGAACGATTACCTTAGGTTCGAGACCACTTTCTGGAGGTTAAAGTTATCCTTCTCCTACTCTGGAATCGTGTTCTGGAAATGGTTTCATAATGAGTTTTCCCAATGCATGGCGAATTTAGTTCCTCTGCATGAATGAGCGTTATAAGTATTTCTGTTTTATAACTAACCAGTCTTGGAGAGAGAGAGAGAGAGAGAGAGAGAGAGAGAGAGAGAGAGAGAGAGAGAGCCTGTAACATTTATATACAGACCACCCATAATTAGCATCATCGAAAAATCCAGCTAGGAGTCATCTGTATTTTTTTTCCACCCAATTAATGATTCTGGGGAAGACACCTGTTCCCCGTTAATGGATATGACTGACTACTCTGGATCTATTCCTTTGGGAGAAGCAAAATAAGCCTTGATAATGACTTCTTGTGACCTCCACCAAGGGTAGTGGACGTATGTTTGCTTTTATGTTTGTCTTTTCCCATGATAGCTCAACAAGCTACCGATGTTTTATTTTGTAGTTATCTGTTTAAAGAATAATTTTAAAGACAACAAAATGTTATTTAGACTAACATTTATCAGTATAGGAATGGGGATCCGGGATACTTTTATTTCGTTAATTTCGACAATTTTTCGTATTTCAGAAAAGCTGTCTGCATACCAAATGGTATACAAAAAAATCCGCATAAAAATATTATCCCATATCTCGTGCTATGCTAAGTACTTCAGTGCATATTGTATCCTAATCTCTTAGGTCTGTCCTAATCTCCTAATAACTCCACCCTCGGAGCAGAAGATAAGAACGGAGACGGCTAATCCGCCGACCCCTGTATTTCCCTCGCCATGCGCGGCTGCAGCAAAGAAAAGGTGGGGCTCAACCGGTACGGAAAACGAAAATTCACCCCAAAAGGGATTTTCATTTCGTTTGTTGGCTGGCGGAAAAGAAAAGATGGAGCTCACAGCTACGTGGGAAGGGAAAACTCAGGATTTTGGCAGACTTCAATTTTAATCTGGCGTACGGTATGTTTGTTGCGTCTCAAAATAAAATCTTAATACCTTTACGGCTTTTGTGCTTTCGTGCAATAATAGTAAACATAAAAAATGACATGAAAAAGTCTCGTTATCAGAACCAGTGTTTAAAAAGACCTGGATTTTACATTTGCCTGCTTTGTTAATTGTTAAATGCCACCGGGTAGAACAAACTACAGTACAGCCAACAACAATTATTATTATTATTATTATTTTTTTTTTTTTTTTTTGCTCTATCACAGTCCTCCAATTCGACTGGGTGGTGTTTATAGTGTGGGGTTCCGGGTTGCATCCTGCCTCCTTAGGAGTCCATCACTTTTCTTACTATGTGGGCCGTTTCTAGGATCACACTCTTCTGCATGAGGCCCGGAGCTACTTCATTATTATTATTATTATTATTATTATTATTATTATTATTATTATTATTATTATTATTAGCAGTTGAAGTAGAGGTAGTAGTAAAAATGAATAACTGAAAACATCCCATCATAAAACAAAATTCCAATTATACAAAGTCCTGTTTGCCAACAAATGTTCGGTATTTACAATCAATGCAATATGGTCCAGATGACAGATAATGACATCGAACTTCCTTTTTTAATTTGCTACATCGGTGAAATGCTGTTTTTTTACATAATATTTTTATATAAATAACCTTGAACATTCAGGAAAGTTCTCAAATAAGGGTAGTAGACTGGATGCATTTATTACGCTCCAAGTTTTAAAAACAATTTTTTTTTATTATTAAGACTTTTCCAAAGATAGACTTACGTATACCAGTACCATATTTTTAAAGGCATTTGATTTTAGTAATATTCATGCTTCGTCTTGTATATCATGGAATGGCATGTGATTTACATTTTACTTAAGCTTCGTATCTGGCTGTGATCCCTGGTACCCAAGTTGCCACCGATCACTGAATTTATAAAATATGATCCAAAGAAGATAGATTTCCAGTTGTCCTTTAACAGACAATTTTTAATATCCAGGGATACTGTGTTTTCCCTGCGGCCTGCCATTGCACGGAATTTCTGATTTGAAGAAGATTCACTGTACTTTCATTACTCAAACGAATATATAAACCTCCACCTTCTCATTCTGCAAAACTCACCATCTTTTCCGAGGTTTGTGACTCAAATACACCAATAACATTTTGAGATAACTTGCGGACAAACAAACCATGAAACAAACAGGCGGACATTGCTAAGTAAAGGACCTCTATCCACAAACAAATCCGAAAACAATAGATAAACAAGGAAAAGATGAGCCAATGTTTCTTCGGCGCAATCGAGTTTTCTGCACAGCGTATAATGCTGTACGAGACACTTAGCCACGGCCTATGAAACTCTCAGCCGCGTCCCATGACACTTTCAGCCACATGTGTTCCTAGGCTGACCAAATCGAGATGGAAAAAAAGGCACCTTTAAGGATCTAGCCGAGCTCCTGGACGAGCCGCAGTGTCAAGATCTTGTTGCATGTGTCTTCGATTGACATCATTACAAGCCTTTAAATGAGCTGCAGTATAAAACTCTCAGCCACGACCGGACATCGGTCAGTTGCTCCTAGATGCAGTCAAGTGAATATGCTTTGGTGAAGACTCCGGAGTTGGACTCGGCCTGTGTTGCTGGCACCAAGTATATCGGTACCAGACGCACGATCCACAGCTAACTTTAACCTAAAGAAAAATAAAAATTACTATGGCTAAAGGGCTGCAATTTGGTATGTTTGATGATTGTGGGGTGGATGATCAACATATCAATTTGCAGCCCTCTAGCCTCGGTAGTTTTAAAGATCTGAGGGTGGACAGAAAATGTGCAGACGGACCGACAAACCCATCTCAATTGTTTTCTTTCACAGAACACTAAAAGTACCCAATAATTCCAAATTAACTTGACAAAAACAAAGAAAATGTCTCATGTAATGATACATCCTTGATAAATTTCAGTGCTGATGATATAATGAGGTCCAAGTGAAAAAAAGGGAAAATATTTATCAATTCCTTTAAACTAAGAATTTTATGCACATTAGATTTTGAAAGCCTCATCTCCAAAAATGCTCGTCTTAGACTCTCTGGGACTTCTTTCTAGGGACTGTTCTGCAGCTGCTACAGTTCCTTCAGGAAAACTGGTCAACCAGCCCTTGGTTTACCTATAACAGAACTTGTTTCCTCAGATTTCTTTATCCACCAGGCCATGCAATTCCTGTGTGGCGCCTCTTTGCTCTCCTGAGTTGTTAACCTTCTTCGGAGACAGCGACAGTACATTCAAGCTCAGCCAACCAAATAACACACTTTACTTTCTCAACAGCAGTTCTGAAAAGTCATTCTCAAGTTTCAGAAAATGTGGAAATAACTGATAAACAGAAAAACTAGAGACTACAAGCTCTCTTATCCTTTTTACAGGTTAACTCTGTCATGTATAAACTTACGAAGCTACAAGTATTTTTAATTGCACCATGACTTTCTGAACACCCTGTATAATATATATACACGCACACACATGTTATATAATATATATATATATATATATATATATATATATATATATATATATATATATATAATGAGCCATGAATGGTTATCAGTATTGCCACGAGGACTTCGTTCTAAAAGACTAGCACCTGATATCATCTCCTCTAAAGAAAACGGCGTAGATGTATATACATAAACATACGTACACACACATATACATGTATACATACATAGACATACATACATACATATACGTATATATACACATAAACTTGTTCTCTCTCTCTCGGAAGCATTTAGCTTTGTCACTGGCTCGTTCTTGGGGCCATATCGCGCCACTAAAGATAGGCTATATCGCCAGTGCTTATAGGCCTATAAAAGGCAGAACGAAGCCGTGAGGAGGAAGCTTAAACAAGGTCGCTATCGCAAAGGATGAATATTACATTTAAATCCAGTAATATGTTTCTGCTCCTTTCCCCCGAGGAGGAGGAGGAGGAGGAGGAGGAGGTCGGGGAGAGGTTAGGGAGGGGGACCAGAGTATTCCTTCAGCCGAACAAGGGACAGTCATCTCCCCCCTCGCCCCTTAACCACTCCTCCCCAGAGAAGGAAGTTTCTCTCTTCCTGTACTGGATGTTATCGTCCGTCTTCCTTTGGGTAACCATCCCTTCTTCGTCTCCTGGTTTAATCTCCAATTTTTATATCATATTATTCCCCGCTCTGCCAACGTGGAATCAGAGGAAGTTGTTTCTGGTGATTAAGAAGTCATATCTCGATATAATGTGGTTCGGAACCTACAATAAGCTGTAGGTCCCGTTGCTAGGTAACCAATTGGTTTATAGCCACGTGAAAATATCTAATCCTTCGGGCAAGCAAGCCCTAGGAGAGCTGTCAATCAGCTCAGTGGTCTGGTTAAACTAAGATACACTTAACTTTTTTTTTTATTCATATGCAACCTCCTTTCCTGTGAAAGTAGTCCCGTGTTTCCCTTTCCTGGTAACTCTAAATACACCCTTTAGCTTTATCCTCTTCGTTCTAGCGGGCAAAGAGGCACACCTTCAACTACCGGAGACAACAACCCTTCCTCTTCCCTCATCAGGGAAGCCCATCTCATTGGTGTAGGAGGTAACCTCTTACGTTAAATAAGTAAACAATGTTTTCCAGTCTCAGGTAGCCCTCATCAACTCAGCCTTGACTTCAAAACTTCAATCCCCTTTGCCTCCAAGGAGGGGGACCTTTCTAAAATGGTTCCTCTCCCCCATCTCCTACCACCCCGCTCTTCCCTCCTCCTCCTCCTCGGTAGCCCACACCCTTCCCCCCTCCCTTTCCCCTGTAAAAACCCCAATCATATCAACATTGAATTGTTATGTCAGCATCAATCAACAGTGTCAGTCATCAATCGGGCGAATGAATGAGTTTAATTCAGATCCGATTGGCAACCTTGTCACACATAACTGGCAATTTGACTTTTGAAATTCGTCCTTGATAAAAAACTAATGGCTCACGTGCTTATCAATATTTTTCTATTTGGGAACATTCCACTCTTATTTAGGCACAAGTGTTCGGTCATTCATCCCGAAATTGATGCTGCGTTCTGTTTTATTTTATTTCATTTTATTTTTTTGCTTTATGTTCCGGACATATCACAGATTTGTCTCAAAGAGTCAAGCGTTTTGGTCTGGTTTCAAATGAAGTACAGAGAATGGATAACTGTCTCTCTTTCTCTCTCTCTCTCTCTCTCTCTCTCTCTCTCTCTCAAATGATGAAAGTTCCATTAAATGCTCCTA
>NC_087208.1:6468049-6473049 GCF_015104395.2 Macrobrachium nipponense | reverse complement strand
TATGTAGTCACGTATCTATTCCATTGCAGAGAACTTGTGATGAATCAATGACGTCATATTATGGGGAGTGTCTTGTGAGAAAGTTCGTGCTTGTGTAGTACAAGCTATTTCCCTACATAATGGAGAGTAAGATCTTGGGCGTTTTAGAAGCAGCCCCTATGTCTTGATTGCTTTTAGTGTGTGCTTATAGCTGTAATGGGTAAGCGTACTTTCAAGTCCGGGGGTGGCTTTGTCTTTTTATATTTTAAAACCTTTATTTCAGAGATGTCCTTTTCCAGATTTTTCAGGACTTTTTGATTTATGTCATTTTGGTTTGTTTACAATATATTTATGTGGGATCCTTTTCCTTATGTTACAGACGTTTCTGGCCCATCAGGCAAGTCTGCTAGGTTTGGTAACCTGGAAAACCGGGAAGTCTGGAGTTTCCCCTGATGGAGTGGTGTTACTTATAAGGCTGTTATGACTTTTCTAGTTGCCTATTTTATGACTAATCTAATGATAGTTTAGAGAAAGAGGTGGACGGGTTTGGTTCGATCCCCAGGGTTATTTGGATGAATTATTTGGATTTTGAATTTTGTCTTATTCAGTTAAACATTTTGTTTCTTTGACAATTTGATTTATTTAGTTAATCCTTTTGTTCTTTAATAATTGTATTTTTGTAGTTCACGAGTCTGATTTAGCTACCTTAGGTAATCATGTGAGATCGGTTAGATTGGAAACGCCACGTTCAGGTAATTTTACATCCTTCCTCCTCACTGAGAAGGGGGTAACAGTTGGAGGGGTCAACAGATATTTTTCTTTTTCTTTTGAGACTCTGTACCGAGGATTAAACCTTCTGTAACACATAACATATATATATATATATATATATATATATATATATATATATATATATATAAACAATTAGATGACAATGATTGCTAGCACTTCTGCTTTATTTATATGTGAATAAAACATAATCAAATGACAATGAATTACAAGCATTTGTTTTATGCATATATGAATAAATGCATAAACATGTTGCCTAGTTCGATGCAAGATATGATGGACCTTGCATGCAGCCGAATGACGCAGTTAGCTAGTGCTACGAAAGCCCCAGCCCTTGGTTCATGCATGATTCAGAAATTAGCAACAAAACTTCACTTTCACTGGGGAGTAACGTCCAATCAAAGGAATTATATGTGACATGTGCATCTGCCTAGGCCAGGGTTCTAACCTGTGCCTTTTGGGTTTGATCAGAGGTAGAAAGTCATCTTATCCATTCGGCCTCAAGAGAGATATCATTTGATTTCGACTGTGCTACATATTCCTTTTAAATTCAAGTCCTGCTCTCACTCACAACTGAATTGGATCCATCTCAGTTATGATACGTTATTCTTAAGTGAACAACAATGGCCTAATTATGATCGTTTCTCGTCACTTGCACGTGCGACTTTCTTCATGCTTACAAAAATTAATCCACAAATACCCCTTATTGTCTTATTTACTTTAACTTACGAACAATACCCAAAGGGATTATATGTGACATACCCATTCAGTTGTCAGTACATTTCAAGGGGATTTGTGGATTATTATTTGTCAGTATAAAACAAGTCACGTAGTGACAAAACTATAATACTAATCGCTCTCATTATATATATATATATACATATATATATATATATATATATATATATATATCATATAACATATATATATATATATATAATATACTATATATATATATATATATATATGTATATATACATATACATATATCATATATATATATATATATATATATATATATATATATCAATATATATATAATAAATCTTATTTTACATCACCGTGATTCATATACAAGCATAAAGCTACTAATGTTCTTTATTATCCAATTCGCTGCGCCTCGGAATTAATATTTTCACATATGTAATCGAATTTTTATAAGTTCGCCGTCCCATGGACTCGAAAACCGCGGAACAAGAACTCAAGACAGCAGTGACACGCCTTAAACCACACAGCCATCGAGGGAGGTAGAACGAATAGGATATTAAACTTAATGCTTATTATATATATATATATATATATATATATATATATATATATATATATATATATATATATATACATATGCATGTATTCAGTAGTAGAGCTAGGAAGAGAGCAAGAATTCCTCTATCGGTTTGCTTTTATACGAGTCAAAAATATCTTCGTAATTAAAGGAGAAAGTACATTGCACACAGAACGTGACTCTGCCTGAGAGAGAGAAAGCGCTGCTTGTACAATACTCATCTCATTCTTACTTCTAAATAATTTAAGTTTTCTGGCCTTGGATCTCACTGCTACTCAAAACATATTTCATCCTATCCGATAACATACTGAATGCCCTACATACGTTTTCAAAAATAAGGTAATTCGACAGATTTCCGAATGATAAAGTTGTGTGTCTGTTATCAACTGAATCAACTGAATGATTAAAAAGAGGCTCTTGATATCCAGTTGCATTTCAGTGACTTTCCTGACATATAGGAGGGCTACCAACCTTCTTCACAGTTTTAATTAACTACAGAGGAAACAGAACTTGCAGCAAACATTGATGACATAAGAGCTAAACTGAGTCACAAGGACATTCTTCATGGTTAAAATGTTTTTGGAAAGTTATGGTTTAAAACTTTGATAAAACGTCAATTTAAAAAAAAACATTTAGACAAATAAGAAATGGATGATTAATTTTCTATTTTTATTCCTCTCTCGTTGACTTATTTTCAGGGGAAAAAGTCAGAATAGCTTTTAGTTCTTTCACCGTTCCCAAGGGTTGGTGAGCCTGTGGACGAATGAGAGACCTTTTATTTTGACGCTTCAGAATGCAACATTCTATCTCATTTCATTTTCAAGTACCAGTAACTAGTGAAATAACATCAGACAATTCACCAATGTCCCTTATATCAGTCATTTCGGCCCCAACTTAACTTAAAGTAACCTAATCTAAGCTCACATCGGCGGAAAAATATTAGGGGCCAAATGCTTTGAAGTCATCACAACATGCCGCCACTTGGGTACCTATTTCTTCCAGTCAATTCTTTTTTCCATGACCTATAAACCTTCAATCCTTTAAAACACGGGTATTTTCCCCTTCTCCCTTCTTTCTCTTACTTTCTTCGGGCCTGGGCTTGATATGGTCACTGGGTTTCTTACTCCATTAGCTTCCTGGAGATTAGATTACCTTACACACTGAAGACTGTATCATTGTAGAACGCAAAATATCCCACCAACACTGAATACCAGAGTAAACGGAAGTCTTCATCTCTGAGGATGATGAAGAAAAATCATCATAAAATACTGAAGACGTAATTCTTACGATTTTATTACTTCATAATGCAAAAGATTTTGTCCATTACATCACTAGAATCAACGTTCCTGTTAAGTATTGTCGACTAAATGATTATAATTCGGAAGCTATGGCAATAAATTCATGAAGACTATACCGGCAAGAAAATATCAATTATTCATAGCCAAAGTGGTAAAATGAACCATGAATTTTTTTTATCACACAATCATCACATTCTGACAGTGTTACAGCACCAACAATTAGAATTATGTGGAGTACTATTGCAAATGTCATCTTTAGTCGAAGAGAATGTTCCACGATTTCTCTGACAGTTTTCTACTTTCCATTTGAGCCTTTTAGAGTGAGCCAAAAACAAAATGGAAAATTTTCAGATATAGTGAATACTAGTGAATACGCAAATGGAGGTACTTCGTTGAGCAATGAATGAGCCTCGAATATATTTCCATCACAATATAAAAGGAGATTCTACGCGTTAACGAGGAACTTCTTGAAGGTGCTGATACTCGTGTTAATAGCGTCTGTAATTTCTCCTCCAGAAAGAATGACGAGTGTTGAGAAATGAAAAATTGCAAAGAAATTTACAAGACTGGATAAAAATCTCAGCTGCAATCTAGAGAGAGAGAGAGAGAGAGAGAGAGAGAGAGAGAGAGAGAGAGAGAGAGAGAGCATCAAATGAATCAATTCTTCAAGGCTGGGCAGACGCGAGTCAAACTTTATTTCACCTTTTTTAGAAATACACAAAAGAAAATAAATTACCGGCGCCTTTCATATGCAAAGCGCTACGCATTAACACTAGTCAGCGCCCTATAAAAATTGTTGGAACTTTCCGAAGTCTTTAAAGAGTCCCTCAGTACGGCACAATTTCAGACCGATTTCACAGACGCCAACTTATCTTCTTCTTCTTCTTCTTCTTCTTCTTCTTCTTTTTCTTCTTCTACTTCTTCTTCAGCCGCTCGATTTTTCTTTAAACTTTTTGGTTCTCCTTCTCTGCCGCCCACAGTTATAAATATTATGGTTTCTGCTGGTTGTGAATTGAGGTAGTGTGGTGTGTGTGTGTGTGTGTGTGTGTGTGGGGAGGGGGGACGCGTGAGGTCTCTCGGATAATTTCTAAGTTAAATATATACATATATATATATATCATGGTAAACAGAGAGATGGAATTTGATTTATGGAATCTTCCTTTTGAGAGTTCAAAGACTCCTAATTTCCTCGCATTTTTCGTTCTGGTTGGCAGAGAGCGCGATGGAGGCGAAGCCAGCTCGAATGATTTCGAATTCCGAGGCCACAAAGCGATTCAGGTCTTCTGAATCTTCTCCTCGCTAATCTGCCTACGGTCAACGATTTATTTTCCTCCTAAAAGAAATATAAATCGATGACAATTTTCAATTTATGCTTATTTCTTAATGAGACTGTTTCAACTCAGTTACCGAAACTCACGTAAGTTCAAGGATAAAAGAAATACACGATATATGAAGTATGCAAGTCCTTTATTACAATGAACTGAATAGCTAATTTTCTATTTCCATGGAAAGAGCTGGTCAAAGACCAAAAACAAGGAACACTTATCATTGAGAAAATTCCAAAGCTGTTTTGAATTTGTGTGAAAGGCTACTTAAGTGATACAATGAATGCCATTCAAAACGCAAGAATTTTTTTCATTGGACTGCCG
>NC_087208.1:6449025-6467549 GCF_015104395.2 Macrobrachium nipponense | reverse complement strand
ATTTATGACATTTGCTTTGTTTTGCTTTAGTTAGCGTCATGCCATTATTTGTTCCTTGCTTAGGTTCCATATGAACTCAATGAAAATTGTTTCATGCATGTCGCTGTGCTTGGGTCAATGTTGAGTTAAACTAGTAATACATGCCATGTTGTCAAGTTACTGCCTTGTAGCCCACTTGTTTTTTTAATTGGCACTTAAAGTTAACCTCGGCAATTTATTTAAGAGATTTTGACCCTAGATGCAGCTTAGCAATTAGTTCATTTGTGGTGAGGCTTGCTAGGTGTGGGGACACAGAGTCGAATGGCTCCAGACCTTGCTTGCAGAGTTCTTGACCCGTTGAAGGACAAAATCTCTGCTAAATGGGGGGGGCTGTCAATCGTGATGGTCTCCGCCATTTTAGCATCCAATTCGAGAGGTCCTGCCCCGGGAATTTGAACGAATGCAGCAGGGCTGCCCCTAGCCGGAGTCTCACCACCTACCCACCTATCCTAGACCAGTCTCCTCCCGAGGTCTCTTACTTTCAGATGCCACCGCAAGACGGCAGCGCCAAGCTGGCACCCCCTCCCCCCCAAATGGGGAATCATACTGCAAGTATAGGCCTACAGCAAAAGAGACAAAAGGTTCCTGACCAGTAGAAAACCCCCAAACCCCTCCAGGGGGGGGTGAACCCCCACCTTCGCAGGACGCGCGGCAGGAAACCGAGGCGTGGGTGCTTCCTTCACTGTTTGATAGCCTTAGGAGGTGACGTGCTGGCCTCTGTCCGCCCTTCCGAGCGGCAACTGTCTCTCCCTTAAAAGGGACGAGAGTACATTTGCTGAGCTTCCACGTAATCTGGTTACGAACCGGATATCGTACACATTCCACTCCATAACAAGCCCCTTGCAGCTTCAAGCTCCAGCGGTTAGCCACGGTTAACCAGAAAATTTATGTATCCGTTGTGCCTTCTTAATTGTAAATAGAAGTAAAATACATTATTGCCGGTATTCAGTGTCTATATGCCGGCTGGCGACCTCCTCCGACTTTCCCTTAATTATATAAATTAGGATATACGTTTGCTAATAATAAGTACTTATGTGCAAAGGCAGCGTAAAATCTTAAAAATACTTAACATTATTATCATTACTATTAATCGAAATGAACTTGTGTTTTTCTGGACCCAAACGATAGATTGATCAGTTCTTACTATTCATTAACAATGGCAAAAATAAAATAATTCTGCGACTAATGTACCCATACATACTAAGCACACTGTGAGCATTATTTGTTGACATTCACTGCTTCCTAAATGTTAATTAATGTAGTTAAAAACTAAGTAAAACTAAAAACGATCCTTTCCTTTGGTGCTTTGCTACTCTCAATGAAAATAATTGCCAGTATAAAAAATGAAACTAATTTTTAAGTTATGCATAGTGCATCCATACCTTAAAATACACTGAGGAGAAATGTCTGTCATATGCAGCGTTAAACTGTACATTACTAGGAAGATAATTCCGAGCTTTTATTTTCGCTATTTTGTTTTTCCTATCACTCTACGTAAACGAGAATGTCCAACTTTACATTGCCACCAATAGGAGTATTCCGGCAAGAAAATTAATTTTATACAGACCGAGTTGAGAAATATATTGTTAAGCGAGTTGTTGATAGAAAATCACGGAGGATTTCCAGCTTCCCTTAGAATAACACTAATCACGAAAGGAAAGCAATTTATCCTAGTATGGTTTGAAAAAAAAAATGTGTATCTCTGTAACTTTACTTTTAGTGATTAGGTTTTTTTTAAATACAAATTATGGAACGTTTAGCTTTGCGCTTTATTCACTCCATCATTTTGACCTTTTGTTCTTGGTATTTTCCTCTTCAACCATTTTAATAAATTTCAACTCACAGATTTTAAAATGGTGGAAGAATTAGTCCTAATATGAAAACAAACTAGACAGACTGATCACAGACGGGTCAGCAATAGATGTATGCACAACAAAAACAATATTATAAAAAAAAATAAGTATGAATACACGTTGTGTTTTATAGAGTATGATTACCTCTATTTGTGTACAAATGGACTATTAGTCTGGATTTTTGTTTTCTCCATAAGTTTCAAAACGCGCTTTGATAAAAAAGGGATTTTATGTTTTAGTTCATACAATTTTTATTTGCGCCCTGCATAGGGACATTTGGAATGCCCAGCTCACTGACTTGTGTTATATAACACATGTGTGTGTGCGCGGTTGTGTGTGTATGTGTGTTTTTCATGTAATTTGAGAAACGCGCATTTCTTGCAAATCCTATTTTTTTTAATATCATGGTGGAACATTATTCCATTTCATGGAGGTACGACATTTAGCTATTATATATGTGTAAAATATATAATGAAGTCACGTGCATCTACTGTGTATTTTTAAGCATAATGGAGACCACACGCAATATTTACACATTATATATATATATATATATATATATATATATATATATGTAGATATATATATATATATATATATATATATATATATATATATATATATATATAGTATATATATATATATATATATATATATATATATAGATATATATATATATATATGTGTGTGTGTGTGTGTGTGTGTGTGTGTGTAGGAATATAATATATATATAATATATATATATCTATATATATATATATATATATATACACAATTATTCTTTTATATATATATATATATATATATATATATATATATAGATATATATATATATATATATATATATAAAGATATATATATATATATATATTATATAACATATATACATATACATATATATATATATATATTAATATATATATATAGTATATATATACACACATATAATTTAATATTATATATCTTATTAATATAATATATATATGTATACATCATATATGCTGAGAAGATGATGGATGTCTGATTTCTGACATTCAAAACGAATTTCTCCTGTAAGAACTGCCTGCCTGCCTGCCTCTCTCTCTCTCTCTCTCTCTCTCTCTCTCTCTCTCTCTCTCTCTCTCTCTCAGCAATGCTTTACTGATTTAGCACAAAACCCTTGATGGAGACAAATGTTGAAACCTTACCACATGTCAACAGAAATCATTTCTAAATCTTATTCCATTTTCCGATTTGCTAAGCATACGCTCTTAACTAAACAACTGCAATGATCTGCAATGAACTCTGCACACGGATGCATTTTTCTGGGGATTGTCCCTTCTTGCGACACCGTTAATGTTCAGAACAATTATAGACAGACGTACACACACGCACGCACACTGGTGCCTTTGTTGAGATTGTAATACAGGGGAAAAATTACTGTACTAGTTTGTTAATACGCTAAAGGGGACGATGACGCCAGAACTCGAGCGATCAATGATATGTGAGATGAAAACTTTCGATTAAACGTGAAAGCACAAAAAGAGTGAAACACTGAGGACGACGAACAGCGAGATCATTTATAAGAATATCTAAGATGTTTATTACACACTAATTATGATCAACAAAGGTAATAGTACACTTGCAAAAAAAAATAGGAATCGCTATCATACATCGGACACACACACACACAAAACCGCAAATATATAAATCATAAATGAATAAATTAAGAAATATGTAAAGGCATCCTGGATTTGCATCAGAAATCATCTCACAATCCAATAAACTTTTCCATGTTGATGACATTTCATCAAAAATGTTTTGAAATATCCTTTGGAAGTGCTGACAAACGTTTAGGCAATGAAATGAACGGAGACGGGGAAATGTGCATAATTTCTGTCCTACGTCCTTCACAGAGGTCAGTGTATGTAACGTCAGTTTTAGATCTTGCAATTTTTCCAAAATCGCATATTAATCATTTCTCTTGCAGGGTTAAATGACGCGCTTTTGTCTGATAGGTTATATATTATGCTTTTTCCTAACAACGCCGGTTTCCCCTAAAGAATCTGCTTTCTTTTGCTATCAGACCTTGAGAAGATAATCAAATGTTCGGGCTGAGCAAAAAGCAAACATCCGAAATACTCCCGAAATTCCTCTTTTCGTACCTTGTATAATAATAATAATAATAATAATAATAATAATAATAATAATAATAATAATAATAATAATAATATAATTACAAAAAACTGGCCAGCAATGACACATGCCAATGGTTACAGAGGGGGAGAGCTCAAGAAGGAAACTGAAGGAATGATACAGCGGCACAAGATCAGCCCCTAAGAAACCAGATATATCTAAAGAACGATAGATGGAAATAACATCTCTCCCATATGTAGGAAGTGCAATACGAAAAATGAGACCATAAATCACATAGCAAGCGAATGACCGGCACTTGCACAGAACAAGTACAAAAAGAGGCATGATTCAGTGGCAAAAGCCCTCCACTGGAGCCTGTGCAAGAAACACCAGCTACCTTGCAGTAATAAGTGGTACGAGCACCAACCTGAAGGAGTGATAGAAAACGATCAGGCAAAGATTCTCTGGGACTATGGTATTAGAACAGATAGGGTGATACGTGCAAACAGACTAGACGTGACGTTGATTGAAAAAACAAAATCCAAAAGAAGTATCACTCATTGATGTCGCAATACCATGGGACACCAGAGTTGAAGAGAAGAAAGGGAAAAAAGGGAAAAAAATGGATAAGTATCAAGACCTGAAAATAGAAATAAGAAGGATATGGGATATGCCAGAGGAAATTGTACCCATAATCATAGGAACACTAGGCACGATCCCAAGATCCCTGAAAAAGAATCTGGAAAAACTAGAGGCTGAAGTAGCTCCAGGACTCATGCAGAAGAGTGTGATCCTAGAAACGGCGCACATAGTAAGGAGTAAGATCCTAGAAACGGCGAAGTTAGTAAGAAAAGTGATGGACTCCTAAGGAGGCAGGATGCAACCCTGAACCCCACACTATAAATACCACCCAGTCGAATTGGAGGACTGTGATAGAAAAAAAAAAATAATAATTTATGTGAGGTTGACTGCGTAAATACCGTATGATACACTTAGGTTCCTTGTATTTTGGAATAAAATTGATATATATTTAACCTTAGCCACGAACATCTATCCCAGGTGCAGAGGAGAGTAGTAACACTTATGTATAAAGTGCGTCGTCACGAAGAATGGAAGAGATTTAAATATAAAGTTAAAGTTTGGTGGTTTCAGTCTTCCCACAGGGTATATTACCTCTCGGGAGGACGTCAGCCGGTTAACCCCAACCCCCACCATGACGTCATTGACTCATGGCAGTAACCATCCGGTAGACAATCTCACAATTCGCCCCTTGAAAGGGGGCGAACGATGGGCCCCGAGATTACGAGGCCAACTCGATAAGAAAAACATCAGTTTCTTTCACTCCTGATAACTAGCTCACTCATAGGTTGGTTAAAGGTTCCTTTACTTACATTGAAAATTTTAAATGAAAGGGACGAAGAATCATTCTCATTTCTGTCCTATTTTGACGAGCCCCGACCAACTCAAGGATAGGGTCACCAGCATCTGGGAAGGCAATCTTTAGTCATTTGTGCTTCTTTCTGAAAGCAAAACACTCATCAGAGTGGAGGGGACCACTGGCTGGGCATTTGGGGGAACATGTGGTGGTAAAATGAGAGAAGTGAATCCATGAGCACAGGAAACATAGAGGCAGCAAGATCTTTGCCAACAATTGGATGGAAAATGGATTATTTCTGAGACCAAATAAAAATAAACAATAAACTCTTGTGCCTCAGAACTTTATGAAAGTGAGGTGTGGATGTTCAGTAAAAAAAAAAAAAAAAAAATTGTCAGATCTATGTGATGTAGAAGGACTGGAAGGAAGAGAGATATACTGTAATATGCACAGATGTAGAAAAAATATTACTGTCGGAGAGAAAATTTCAGGAGGGAAGGTCGACAAGATGGAGATAATTTGTCTCTGAGCAAGTGAAGTTGGCATTGTTGTAGAAGTTTTGTAAACGGCAAAACTTCTAAAAGTACGCAAATAATAATAATAATAATAATAATAATAATAATAATAATAATATAATAATAATAATAATAAAAATGGATAAGTATCAAGATCTGAAAATAGAAATAAGAAGGATATGGATATGCCAGTGGAAATCGTACCCATAATCATAGGAGCACTAGGCACGATCCCAAGATCCCTGAAAAGGAATCTAGAAAACTAGAGGCTGAAGTAGCTCCAGGACTCATGCAGAAGAGTGTGATCCTAGAAACGGCACACATAGTAAGAAAAGTGATGGACTCCTAGGAGGCAGGATGCAACCCGGAACCCCACACTATAAATACCACCCAGTCGAATTGGAGGACTGTGATAGAGCAAAAAAAAAAAAAGAAAAAAAAAATAATAATAATAATTAATTTGCAAATGAGAAGTTATACATAAAATACAGCCAAAGATTTTATACATGAAGTCCTTCTACCTGACCATGATTCTACCCTATGTCTTTCGGTATTTGAAGAGAAGTGACAGGAACCATAAATTACCCTGACATCACGTGTGATCTAAGCCGATATCCATTCTACCACCTGTTTATTAATCGATCAATGTACATCAACACACACAAGTGTATTATGTATCATATAATATATATGTAAATAAATTCTTCTGTTAAAACAGTATAAGTCTCATGTATAAAAGACCTATTAAAACATTCTGGCTTAAAGCTATATTCGGTGCACTGACTCCCACCCTTATCAAGTACTTTAACGGGCCTTTTATACTTTATATATAATATATAATATATATATTTATATATATATATATATATATATATATATACTATATAATGAATTTTTATCACATCATCGCGATTCAGCGATAACGTCACTGAAGTCCTGATTTTTTCTCCTGTGTCCACTGGGCGCTGGTTCGAACCCACTAGAGGACGGAATTATTATCAATTAAAAAATTCCCCTTCGGTTAACATATATGAAAACCCATTATTTAATTCCGAGGTAGAGCTGAATTGGATAATTAAAGGATCATTTGTAGCTTAATACACACACATATGAAATATATATATATATATTTTATATATATATATATATATATAATATATATATATATATATATATATTATATATATATATATATATATATATATATATGATATATATATATACATACAGGATGTTTCGAAATTAGAGCCTCCCCCTCCCCCCGCCCTCTACAGCATAAACTAAATTGATATGGACAAAAACAAAGTACGAGTAATTCAGAAAACAGGTATTTATCTAAGTATCTCTCTGAGTATTTAATATTTTGTGTGGGCTCCATCTGCCTGCACCACAGCCTCATTCTTGAGGGGTATGATTTATCCATGGCTGTATCTAACTCCGTCACTCAGTCTGAAAATACAAGAAATGTAAAACGAAAAATAGCTTAATTGAAACTTAAGATAATGTACTAGGAGATAGGCTATAGCAGAAAACTTCATAACCTTCCATTTGTCCTGTGGAGGGGGGTCTCTAATTTCCGAAAACACCCGGTATATATATATATATATAGATTATATATATATATATATATATATATATATATCTATATATATATATATTATATATATATATATATATATATCTATAATAAGAATAATATATATATATATATTTGCAAAATGAATTCCATATTTACCTGAAATTTTCGCCATTCCCTGTCCTAATTCTCATCCTCTTTCTCCCTGCATCTCTCAGTTCCTTTCTCGGCATCTGCTGCCTTTTTACTTCCTTCCGAGACATCATCATCGTCTTCGCTCGAGTCACCCATCCCTCACCTGCTTCCCCCCCACCCGTCACACCCACCTTCTTCAGCGGCGGGGATTCACTTAAAGACCAATTTCCATTTTGATATTAGAGAGCCTTTGAAAATGTGGCGCTTACTTTACACAACCGCTTACTGCCTTTTCTTTCCAATAATCAGGAGCCCCGCGCAGGATACACTCCCGTTTTGGACTCGGCTATTTATGTTCCCCAGAAATTCAATATACATTTTAAAAGGCTGATAATAGCGGGCGGACTCAAAAGAGCGTGCTACTTTCCACTCCAGGCTTTTCTCCACCGGATGGGGATACATTTTCGCTGCCTTTCAGCTATACGCAGGATTCTCTTCACGCATATGCACAGGTGTGTATCCTGCACGACGCAGATAAGTCTCTCTTCATATACATATATACATACATATATATATATATATATATATATATATATATATATATATATATATATATATATATATATATATGCTTAAAAAATCACAGTAGATGCACGTGACTTCATTAAGTAAGCGAATACCACAGGAAAATAATAATCAGAAATCCAAGCGCTTTCGTCTTTACTAAGACGTTGTCAAGGAGCGAATGGAATACAATTGGAGAGAAAGGTCTCAGGTACACAACAAGATCAAGAATACCAGATGGTTAATTGTCCAACAAGGATAAAAATTAAAAGAGATAATACCAGGATTAAATCGGATGATCACAATTCACACGGTCACAAACCTAAACAGATTTGACCCTAACCGAAATTACAAAGTATCTTTACAGTCCAAAACAAGTAAAAACTGAATATATTAATTTTGTTGCTTTATTTATCTACAACTTTTTTCACTTAATCCCATGTAATGGCACAGTTAAAAGGAATATCATGTAATCTTGTTTCATCAAGTCAAATAATGGAAATATTCTAAATTTAAGTCTTGGTTTATTTAAACTTGATGCTTTCATAATGAAAAAAGTTGTAGATAAATATAAGCAACAAAATTAATATATTCAGTTTTTACATGTTTTGGACTGTAAAGATACTTTGTAATTTCGGTTAGGGTCAAATCTGTTTAGGTTTGTGACCGTGTGTGATATCCGATACTCTTTTTGACAATTAACCATCTGGTATTCTTGATCTTGTTGTATACCTGATACATTTCTCTCCAATTGTATTTCATTCGCTCCTTGACAATGTCTTAGTAAAGACGAAAGCGCTTGGATTTCTGACTATTATTTTCCTGTGGTATTCGCTTATATATATATATATATATATATATATATATATACTATATATATATATATATATATATATATTTATATATATACACATACATTACCGTTCGTTGCCAAGCATAAAGGCGGGGCATGGATGTACCTTATAAATTCAGTTCTAAGGCACCCTATCATATCTTGTACCATCTTCTGCCAAACTTTACTTAGAAAGCAAGTAGGTAGTTTTCCTGAACAGCCGCCGCCATGTTTTAGGCCAAACATTGTAACCAAAGGAAACATAAGATCTCGTTGTTATTCTAGGGACTACGAACCATAGCACGAAAAATAGCGAGCAAGGACAGTTCGCAAACAGAAGATTGATTATATTGAGTCTCTGGAGCCTACGGTGCGTGAAAGATATAGAGATATACTGAAACTTGTAAATAACAGACTCGTACAAGTTGACACCTGAACAATGGAGTTCTGACGTGGATTTGCTGCCTGCAGTTACCTATCCAGATATCGTGAGCTATTTAGTTAATGATGTAAGCCACTATATATTGGACCAGCTCAAGGCCTACAAGTCTCTGGAGGCTTCCAGCTATTTTGTATCTGGCTGAGTGAAGGATCTTAACAGACTGCTGAAAATTGATTTTGCATTGTCACTGCTCGGGTTTTACATTCACAAAGGTTGTCCGCACCACCAATGCACCCATGGGTGATCGCCATGCCAGATGGAGCCGTTTGGTTAGATGAAAACTTATATTAAGGCAAGGTTTGTTACACATAAAAAATACGAATATTTTTCACTTCGTTACAGTGCTCGAAGTTCTTTTCTGGGATTTGGTTAAGTCGTTCTAAAATACTTTCACGGTTGCATGTTCAAAAGAGTTGTGGACAAAGCAGTAACCTACACATCCACTTACTATTAAGCCTTTTCAATAACGGACAAGCTCGTTTTTACTTTATATGATGTGGCATATATAAGATGAATGAAGTTGCCATTTCAAAACTGGAGTCGCCATTGCCCTTAAGTGCCACAATAATAAAATAATAATAATAATAAATAATAAAAAAAATTGTTGCATTTTCTTACGTAGCCCTGAAAGGCTCTTCCCAAGTGTGACGTTTCGGAGTTGCGTCGAGATACCTTTGATGGCTGCTGTGTGCACTTCACTATCCACTACTTCAAGTTTTCAAGATTTGACCAAAATAACTTCCTAACGGCTCTAAATCATCTATCACTTGACAGAGAACACAGTGGCTGTTAATGAATTAATTTGTGAAATATTGATGTCCTGGGCTTCTTTAATTATTAACCATTATCACTAATTATTCTAACAATTAGTAACACTCATCACAAATGACGTGATCTGAGTAGATTTCCGTATGTCTTGCCGGCTGAAAATGACCCCTGTTCTAATCGAGTTTGATCCCCTTGATCTCTCACAACAGCGGGGACTGAGTAATACGATTTGCCGTCTGTGTTCGACCTATTGTGGCACCAAAACACACTGAAAGTGTTCACCATATTAAAGGATTAATAGGTATACACAATCATTGCAAATTTCCGACGCAACTCCGAAACGGCACACTTGGGAAGAGCGTTTCAGGGCGACGTAAACAAATGCAGAAAAAAACTCCTATAATTCGATTTCAAGTTAAAATAGCTGTTTTTTTTTTCTTAGCCAATCCTCTCTGTGTACATGGCCAACTTCCGTGTTTACATCCGGGCCTCATTCTGGATTGAAAACTATCTATACTGGTTGCAAATTGTAGTTTGTACACATTCTTGCTACTTAATGGCAGCAAGATATCAGAAGATATGCTTTCTACATCAGTAACATTATTGCACACAACTGGTCCTCTGATCATCGAGGCTTAATTGCACTACGTCAGGTAATTACCTGGATGGGTGGTTGACAAGCAATGCCAGTTGACGTCGGCATCAAAAACCATTTGACTAAACTCCTGCAGAGTCCAGATATTAACACCTGTTGGAGCTATTTTTTTTTCTAAACCGCTAATACAAATAAGTATAAACATATGTAATATGTGTGTGTGTGTGTGTAAGTGTGTGTTTGTGTGTGTCTGTGTGTGTGTATATAACTAAAAGCGAACAAAATGAATATTCTTGTTAAGCAATTGCACATGAAATCTCCCTTTCTTTCGGATGGTTACTACAATCCTAGGAGTACAGAATCGATGAGTACATCGAAAGAGAGAGAGAGAGAGAGAGAGAGAGAGAGAGAGAGAGAGAGAGGCTATAATTTTCAGGATGATTTACATATATGCAGATTCAAGTCCCGTGACATATCTAAACTATACGCCTTCAACAATCTATCGTAGTCCATTTTTCACACACGACCTATCCCTACTCTCTTGGTTGGAGTTTCTGCGTCAGAATAAAACTATTGCCCTAAACCAAACGTTTAACTAACAATAGTCATTGAGTTAACTAAGACCTTAAATTCTTAACCAACTTTCCCCTCCTCGATCTCCTCCGTTCTTCTCCCCGTTCCTTCATCTCCTAGCAAGACTAAGAGGTGAGCGTGTGGAGTGGGTGGAGTAACTCTGGAATGAGTTGCTGGAAGAAGCCAGATTTATGGAAAATAGGAAGTACACGCACCAGCGCCTCCACATCGGTTGGGCGACCAAGGCCTCATCCTGAAATATTGAAGACTCCCCTTTTACGAGAAATCTCACGGCCAACTTTAAAAACGAAACCAAAAGAGCTGACCGTAAACAGTCTTCTTTACGACGAAATTCCCGCCTCCAAGCGGCTCATGAAAAAAGAGAGGAAGAAAAAAAGAAGGAAAAAACAAACAAACAATCACGGAAACCGCAGACTGAATCTAAGACGTTTGCGCAAAAAACACTTTATTTCTGCCCTCATAAGTAAGAATTCACTCGAGGACGAAAATCAGATTTCAAAATCCATTTTGATTTTATAAAAGTTTCCCCTCGTACGGTTTTGTGGTCACTCACAATTTCAGGCCGCGGACCTTCTGGTGAAACGCCTTGGACTCCTTGCGCTTCTTCGTCCTGTCCTTCCAACTTGAAGAAATATCTTTCAGTGGTTGATCACTACGGTGAATATTCAGTATTTGCCAATGGAAATAAAGGTCACTGTACATGAACAAAAACTTTTTGTTGGCATAAGATGCCTAGTGAATTAGCTGGATTACATACATGATATTTTGTTTAATACAAAGTTGAAAATAACCAGAGGTTCACAAAAGAAAATCTTTTCTTAAATGACTATTGAATACCAAGATTAAGAACATGAAAGCATCATGAGGTAACATTCACATTATATGCAACACTTTCAGAAAACAATTTTCGTGAAACATACGTACATGAAGTCAATTTCTTGATGAATAACCAACTATTCGACTCTACATGCTCTTCTCGGTACACATACAATACAGAGTAAAAGAGGATTGTACTTAGCGTAAACGATATTGCTTTAAGAAAAAATATAGAAAATTACAATTAACTTTAGCTGTCTCATGTTGGGTCATAATGTAGCTAAAAGGCCACATATCAATTTCAAATGAACGATAATTAAATTTGGTCTATGTTACAAAAAAATAACTTTGCTTGCCCAAATTACTTGCAGTTTCTAATACTATATCAAAACGAATCGTTACTGAATGCCTTATTTGTTAGTATTGCCTGCATGAATTTACCTGTACGCTATATTTCACGGCCTAATATCATTAAAAATAAGGAAAGTCAACTCAGTTTCATTGGACTCGCGCTTACCTAATATCTTTCAGTAAACACATTCTTGAAAATTTTTTTAAGTTTATAAACAAAATTAAGAGTCGTCAAAGTTGCGCTAGCTGCAAGTAGTGTTAAGAGTTCGCAACCTATTCTAGCAAGATCAGGGGATTCTCTCCAGTGTTGTTTCTAATGTTTCCTCTTTTTTAGTTCTCTGTAAAGGGAAAATATCGAGATGGCTTTGACAGAACTTTTTCTGTCCACCCTCAGAACACAAAATCTACTGAGGCTAGAGGGCTGCAAACTGGGAAGTTGTTCATCCACCCTCCAATCACCAAACATACCAAATTGCAGCCCTCTAGCCTCAGTAGTTTTTATTTCATTCAAGGTTAAAGTTAGCCATGGACTGTGCATCTTTTCCTCTTTTATAGTTTTCTGTAAAGGGAAAATATTGAGATGGCTTTGTCTGTCAGTCGGGACTTTTTCTGTCTGCCCTCAGATCTGAAAAACTACTGAGGCTAGTGGGCTGCAAATTGATCAAGTTGTTCATCCACCCTCCAATCATCAAACATACCAAATTGCAGACCTCTAGACTCAGTAGCTTTTATTTCATTCAAGGTTAATGTTAGCCATGGACTGTGTGTCTTGCACCACTAGAGTTGCCAACCGCCGATACTTTTCCACTTGACCGTATCTGGAGAGCAACTGAGCGCTGCCCGGTCGTGGCTGAGAGTTTCATACTGCAGCACATCTAGTTTCGTACAGCACTATACGCTGTGCAGAAAACTCGATTGCGCCGAAGAAATTACGGCGCAGTTTTTACTCATTTTTGTTTGCACGAAATGGTCTTTTCTTTTGGTTTCCTTTATAAACCGCAGCCTCTTTACACTTGATGCTATGTCAGATCCCTCATCCATCGATAATGGAAGATTCATAGCTTGTTGGGACGGGCAAATATCTCTCTTATCTAACCTTGTCAAAGTCCTATGTTCAGAATCTGAACATCCTTTCCTGTTTGATATTTCCCGAAAGTAAATCTCTAGTAAGTTTATTAAAAAAAAAAAATGCGCCAACGTTTCTTAGGCGCAATCGATTTTTCTGTACATCGATAATACTGGATGAAACTCTCAGCCAAGTCCCATGGAATTTTCAGCCACAGCCGGCTAGCTTTAACCTTGAATGAAATAAAAACTACTGAGGCTAGAGTCCTGTAATTTGGTATATTTGATGATTGGAGGGTGGATGACCAATATACCAATTTGCAGCCTTCTAGCATCAGTGGTTTTTAAGATTTGAGGGCGGACGGACAGACAAAAAGCCATCTCGACTATTTTCTTTTACAGAAAAAAAAGTCCCTAGCTCACTGGGCAGTAAGGTAGCTCGAAAGCTTAAGTCTATCTAAAGTTTCAGCATGAGCTGAACTCGAGACTAACAGGAAAGTCTTTGGTGGTACAAAAATATACCACCGAGCTACACAGCAAAACCATTATAGATGTTTAAGGTTATGTTTCATTTTCAATCTAATTCTCGAAGATGGTAATTTTTTTGTGATAACATGCGTGGTTAATTTCTTCCTTGCAGTTGTCAATCATCTTCGAAACAACAATAAATGAATTCCTTTCTTAAATGCTCGTGAATTTTGTATTTCCACTTCAATTGTTTTGTTTTTGAATCGTTAAATGCTCATTCATTCTGGGAAGCATAGGTAGGTGTTGTGTTGTGTCTTTACTTCGTTTCTTTCATTTTTTATCTTTCTTGTTCACTGAATTCATTTCTTACGCGGTCTGTTGTTAAATCTTATAAATAGAAATTTTAGTTTAATTATACTTCATCATGCCAATGAGTGTCACTCATTTTACAGCTATTTATCTGAGGTTGAAAACAGATGTATACAGTTTGAGTGAGATATTTGAAGCATAAACACCACATCGGAGTTTTCTTGTACTTTTTTTTCTTTTATTTCGAGGCTGCAGTTAGAATTTACTGAAACCCAAAGTAAGCAACAAAAGCGAGACAACTGATTCGAATTTTCAACTCATTTATTTTGATCTTGAAGACGGATATCTCAGAAAAGGGTTACTGGTGACTGGTTAATTCCTGATGCTTGGTTGAACTCGTGGAAAGAGCTACTCAAAGATTTGCGAGACATTCTCCACCTTAATAAATCCGGTATTTCAAGGGCTGGTGCCTTTGCTCTGCCTACAAAGATGTAGGGCTTTGTATCTTGAACCTTCACGTATACGTATATGTGCATGAGTGTGAAGAGAGAGAGAGAGAGAGAGAGAGAGAGAGAGAGAGAGAGAGAGAGAGAATATATATATATATATAAATGTCACCCGTGGGTCACCCATTACTACCTCGACGATCTCACCCAAAAGAAGCCTCGTCTGCTGACAGGAAGATAAAAAAGTTTATAAAAAGAAAAATGAAACGAAAATAAGCAACATCTGAATTAAAAAGGGATGACATCCCAGGACTACCAAGGCCTCGCCTATTGAACAAAAATAAAACTAGACCAAGAACGACAGAAAAAATAACGAGAAAAGGAGAGAAAAAACCATTCCTCCATGGAGTCCATTAGCATGTCGCCTCTTCCTGATGGAGCCATAATGACCGGGCTCTTAACTGTCAGCTGCCTTCACGGTCAAGTAAATAAACGAATCGCGGGCGGGAGTCTTAACGCTTCGCTTAGGTCCCAATATGGTTTTTGATTTCACCAAAGTAGAAAAAAAAATTAAGCTCATAAAAACCTGGAGATCCGATTCAAGAGACTTCCTAAAAGAATTTTCCGATAATTTGTGAGGTGATAAAGGAACGACGAGGGTAGGTCTGATTCGGGTTCGGCCTCTCCCGGGGATTTGTCCATCGGATGTAGCTTTCAAAAATTACATTTCAATTCACGACGCTTATATCCAGAGGCTTATCTCCGGTGAGAGGAGTATTGAAGCGCTGGTTTTCAGTGACCGGTTAGTAGCGAAAAAAAAGAAAAAAAAGGAAAAAACTATCATCCAATTTTCATAATAAAGGGAGCTTTCAAAAAAAAGAAAAAAAAAGAAAAAAACATATATCAAATATTCAAATATCAAACAGACCTAATACAGCATAGACTCGAACTCACAAAGCAACACATGTTTCGATATAAATGTCAGCCCCCCATTATCAGTGATTCTTTAGGGATGAGGTCGCGAGACCCATGTTATTCTTCATCCTGATTAACTCCCCAAGGCCTTCTAACTACAAGGTATCTACTTCAATGCTTAGGTGTGTATATATTATATATATATATATATATATATATATATATATATATATATATATAATATATATATACGTGACTTTACTTCGCTAGTACGGACACATATTTCACTATTCTTCATACCAAATTCACTCTAAACTGGGAATAACCTTTGCTCAACTGGAATTATAACTTATAAGTGTATGGAATAGTGACAGAGTTGACTTAACCATCCGGTTGTCAATACACAGAACAATATACATATACATACATATATATATATATATATATATATATATATATATATATATATATATATATATATACATTCATGTGAGTGTAAGTGAAAGCGTGTGAGAATATACATTCATACATATAAAAAATATACACACAATTACGTATCAGTGGCATAGAACATACATATATGATTTTTTTCTTCACCGATGAACATGGGTCAGAAACCTACACGGTAAAGTGAACGTAAGAACGCTCTCTGCTAACCAGTATGCATTAAGCTACCAATATCCTGTTTTAATATCCAATTCATTGACCTCGAAATTAATATTTTCATATATGTTAACTGAAGGGGAATTTTCTAGTTGATAATAATTTCGTCCTCTCGTGGATTCGAACCAGCGAACAGAGGAGAAATAGGGACTTCAGTGACGCCTAAACCAACCGAGATATCTATTAAAAAAAAAAAGTTACATGCATTCCTGGACTAACAATCCTCACTGTCAAGTATCCCTTTTCTTAAATAAATTTCTCCGCTAGATACCATCCAGTTTCAAGGAAGTCCTCTTAGTAATATAATATATATATATATATATATATATATATATATATATATAAATATATATATATATATATATATATATATATATATATATATATATAAATATATATATATAATAAAGATATATATATATATATATATATATATATATATATATATATATATATATATATATATATATATATATATATATATATATATATATATATATATATATATATATATATATACACATCTAAGTGATCTACTTGTCCTTTCCAAGTAAATTCAGAGGGTGATTTACGAAAAGAAATGAACTCCAGAAAGGTCTTCATAGCAAATCCGTGAAAGTTGATTCCAGTGGTGGCCCTTCTTCTCTGGCTCGCTCGATCGATTCTGTATTTGATAACGTGACTGCGAAGCCGAATTCATCGAATCCTCAGATGCCACTACAACCCGCGAGGTTCATTTCATCTTCCTTTCTTGGACCTAAACCGGGTTAATTTGGCGTACAATTCGCTGATTAGTTCCTCCTCCGGTTCGCCGAGAGGTCGTCCTGCTTAAAAATGACGTCATTCGGCACAGCGCGCTGATTTCTTGTTCAGTGAAGGTAACCTCTGGGAGGATGAAGATCCTTAAGTGGCTATCTCTTACATCCACGCTTCGCGATAGAAAGGCTTTGGTCACCTTTTTAGTTTTCTGTAAAAGAAAACTTTAGTTTGTTGGTTGGCACTTTTTCTACTCGCCCTCAAATCTTAGAAACTACCTGAGGCTAGAGGGCTGCAAATTGGTATGTTGATCATCCACCCTCCAATCATTGAACGTACCAAATTGCAGCCTTCTAGCCTCATTCGTTTGTATTTAGTTTTTAAAATTAAGCATAGTCATGATTATGCGCCTGGCAACGCTATATGACCGGCCACAACTGGGCCATGGCTGAAAGTTTCATGAGCCACAGCTCACACAGCATTATACGCTCTACAGCAACTCGATTGCGCTGAAGAAACTGTATGGCATTTTTACTTATCTGGTGCATACCCATGTCAAGGTTATCTGGTACATACCCATGTCAAGGTTATCTGGTGCATACCCATGTCAAGGTTATGTGGTGCATACCCATTTCAAGGTTATGTGGTGCATACCCATGTCCAGGTTATGCGGTGCATACTCATGTCAAGGTTATCTGTTGCATACCCATGTCAAGGTTATGTGGTGCATACCCATGTCAAGGTTATGTGGTGCATGCCCATGTCAAGGTTATGTGGTGCATACCCATGTCAAGGTTACGTGGTGCATGCCCATGTCAAGGTTATGTGGAGCATACCCATGTCAAGGTTATCTGGTGCCTACGCCATGTTTAAGGTTATGGGTTTCATGCTATGTTAGGTTTATGTGGTTGGGCATGCCCATTTTTCAAGGTTATGTGGAGCATACCCATGTCAAGGTTATCTGGTGCATACCCATGTCAAGGTTATGTGGTGCATGCCCATGTCAAGGTTATCTGGTGCATACCCATGTCAAGGTTATGTGGTGCATGCCCATGTCAAGGTTATGTGGAGCATACCCATGTCAAGGTTATCTGGTGCATACCCATGTCAAGGTTATGTGGTGCATGCCCATGTCAAGGTTATGTGGAGCATACCCATGTCAAGGTTATCTGGTGCTACCCATTGTCACGGTTTATGTGGTGCATGCCATGTCAAGGTATGTTGGAGCATACCCCATGTCGGGTTATGTGGAGCATACCATGTCAAGTTATCTTGGTGCATGCCCCATGTCAGGTTATCTGGTGAATGCCCATGTCATACGGATTATGTGAA
>NC_087208.1:6426525-6444025 GCF_015104395.2 Macrobrachium nipponense | reverse complement strand
AGGATAAACTCTTCCCTAAATACAGACTAAGTGGAATGGCTTCATTACTACCACAAGGAAGAGGTTTTGCTTCAGTAATATACTTCCGGATTTCAAGGCGAGATTGGAAAGCTTATCAAAAATTAATAGGATGTGTAGAATTACTGATTATTAAAACTTATTCATTTACACGAAATGTCTAAAGGAATTGTCAAAAAAATGTCTTTATCGAAGTCCAAACCCGAATTTTTCTTAAAAGTTAATTCACACAAGCACACACGTATGTATGTTGTATGTATGCAGACTTCCTGTCTTCGATATACAAACGTATCCATTCTTGCGTATTAGAAAGCCACTTTTGGTCCACATATGCTAAGTTTATTCTACCTATCCAGCATGAAAATAATCAAATAAATAATAATCATTTGGAGAAATACATTAGAGTTCTGGGGCAATTTTCCCCGCCTCTCTCTCTCTCTCTCTCTCTCTCTCTCTCTCTCTCTCTCTCTCTAAAAATCTCTCTCTCTCTCTAAAAATTGTGGTGACCTGGTTCTGTTGTAACCACTGTAATCATCTTAATACATTCGTCAAATGTAAAAACACAAAAGTAATGATTTTCCAACATATATCGGGAACGTTTGCAGTAGCATAAAGAATGAAATGCCCTCGGAGCATCACAGGATTAAAGACGAAAGAACGATTCCATCTCCCATCGTCAGGGATCTAAATGCAGTGCAACAGGTCTTCTCCAACAACAAGACGACAACAATACCAAACTCCTCACAGGAACATAGGGCAATATATCAATTAGAGGAGGGGCGAAGTCAGTTTTAACTGACCACAATAAGTTATTCTCCGGAAGCAGTCCATTAATTAATGCCTATTTATCCATATAAAGAACAGAAGGATGTCAGCAGTTATGAATAAATCACTGCCATCACACCATATCGGGCCGCATATTCGTGATCTGTTATGACTCGGCTTATGGGAGAAATTAGGACCAATCGGCGTTCAGAATTCGCTTGAGGCAATGACGTCATTATCCTAGCATTCAGTCTTACTGTGTGTACGATAATTATCCGCTAGTGACGTATATTTTCACTATTGATAAATTATAATATAATATGTCTACTATCGGTTTTTTCCGTTCGGGTTATCATTGATTACTTTTACTGTTTAAATAGCTCTTAATTTCTAACAAAATTCAAGTTGAATTAATGATGAAAACCGAGGAAGTAGAACACTTTTATACATTAGTATGATTCATTAAACTGCTCTTCTTGAACACGATTCTTGTTTGTAAATACACAATTCATTCATTACAGTCTAGAGAGCTACTTATCGAAGAGCAGTCTATTATTCGTCTCTTAGCAATGGATGTCAAGGAAAGTTATCAAATTTCGAAAAATCTAAGACTATACATTCAAATCAGTGACAGTAGCGACATAATTGAAATAAGGACAAATGTAACAACAAAAGGACAGGTCAAGTCAAGGAATGGCTGGAAGAGTGCTCGAAGAGTATGCAAATTTCCATTACCTACCTAATGCCTTTTCCCCTTATACTTATCAAGTTACAAGATGGGTATACCCATAGATATGGAGGGGAGAGATTGGACAGACAAGTCCAATTATCATGCATGATTTTGAGAAATAGCAGCAGCCTCGACTTCAGAGACCAGCAGCAACAAAGCCTCTTCTGGTACCCAGTACTGGAGCAATAACTGTGTTCCATACAGAAACAGGATCGCAAGAGAACAGGGGACCATATTTCATAAGATGAAAATCTTTGTAACTGTTGAAACAACCTCCAGTAAACGTGTCTCAGATATTAGGTAGTCAACTTGCAGTCAACCACACGCCTGCCTTTCGAGCTAATAAAATAAAAAAATTTATTAGGCTACATGAGTTTAATGTCAAATAGGCTTTAATAAAGTTAGTTAGAGCTTTCTCCTCGCTTAGACCTTAGGCGTCTCTTAACCAGAGCAGCCCAGCTAATTGAAAAGGAAAACTGAATATGACTGATGAATTTCACTTCGATTGCTCATCTTTAAATTACTAAGAAAAAATTGCTTTCAGAATGAACTCTAAATAACTCCAGGGGAGTTATTTTTTTATTCTGTCATTAGTCTAGAGAATTGCCTTACGACTCATTTTGATCATTATTTTGTATTTTTTTCTTTTTAACCTTTCGCTTTGTAATTATGATCTGCTTTGAGTCAATGAACGAAATCATAAGTTCTGAGTCTTCCTTTTTGCAGTGATTGATCTTTGACTCTGCAGATTATTGAGGAATTATCCTAGTTAATAGCATGGCCTGTCTTAAGCTAATGGTCTGCAGTGCCATTATTTATTAATCCTCTTGATATGGCATATTTGTGCTGAGAGCTTCTAACCTTTAGTTCTTTTGATGTTTACCCAATGTAAATCTTATTACATCCTTTACAAGGAATATTGCATATAATATTGTGTGAATTTGGCGGGCTAGTCTTAATTAGTTTATTTCTCATATTTAAATACTTGGTTAATATCAATGGTTTTTAGGATGAAATGACCCAGAGAATATCCTTAAATTCTTTGTCAATACTGTTTGGATTGTAAAATGTCTTTTTTGCTTTATTATGCAGGGTAACATAATGAATCTGCTTTTTCATCTATAATTTAAAACACATCTTCTAAAAATTCAGGACTAAAATTCTAAGAGCTCTGAGATACATACTGGAAAATGTTGACATCCTAATTTGTTTAGCATGGTTAGAGTAAAAATGGATATATGATAAGTTATTCGTGGGTCCCTATATACTTTGAAATTAAAATTTGTATTTCTAATAAATAAGACATCGAAAAATGGTATACAATTATTTTCTTCATTATATTCGATTGTGAATTGTATTCATGGTACAAGATTATTAATTGTATCCAGGAAATCAGGAATATTTACATTTTCTTTCACAATACAAAAACAATCGTCTGCCTAGATTATCTAACCCAAAACACCTATCCTGGGTTCTATTCCATATTCCCATTTACAAAGCTGTTGATTTCTGTGGTAGACTCTCCCATGTTAAATTATCCAGTACTGACAAATTAACCAGTTTTGATGTAACATCTATATTAATTAAAATTCCTATTGATGACTTACTTCAGTATTTTTCACAACATTTGGACTTGTATAATGTAGAATTACCTACTAATGTCATTATCAATTTGGTATCGCTTTGTATAAAGAATTATAAAGTCACTTTCAATGATAACATTTATCACAACATTTGGACTTGACTCGTAAAATCTAGAATTACCCACTAATATCATTATTAATTTGGTATTCCTCTGTATAAAAAATTGTAAATTAATTTTCAATGATAATCTTTATGAACAGATATTTAGTATGGCCTTGGGTAACCCTCTTTCGCCACTCTTGTCTAATATTTACATGTTTTTTTCTTTAATCTATACTTATTCTAAGAAATCTATTCTCTAAGGTGTTTTGGGTTAGCTATGTAGACGATTGTTTTTGTATTGTAAAAGAAAATGCAAATATTCCTGATTTCCTGCATGCAATTAATAATCTTGTATAAGTCCATAAAATTCACAATAGAATATGAAGAAAATTGTATACCATTTTTGGACGTTTCAGTTAATAGAAATAACACCAATTTTAGTTTTAAATTAGAAAAAACACCAATTTTAGTTTCATATGAGAAATAACACCAATTTTAGTTTTAAATTAGAAAAAAACACCAATTTTAGTTTTATACGATAAATAACCCCAATTTTAGTTTTAAAGTATTTAGGAAACCCACGAATAACTTGTCATATATTCATTTTTACTTTAACCATGCTAAACAAATTAAGAAGTCAACATTTTCTAGTATGTATCTCAGAGCTTTTAGAATTTGTAGTCGTGAATTTTTAGATTGTGGGTTTAAAATTATTGATAAAATAGGAGATTCATCATGTTACCCTCCATATGTTTTGGAACTTTGTATAAATAAAGCAAAAAAGACGTATTACAATCCAACCAGCATCAACATAGAATTTAAGAATATTCCCTGTGTACCGTTTGATTCTAAAATTTTTTGATATTAACTAAGTATTCAAATATAATAATATTTTGAGAAATAAACTAATTATGAATAACCCGCCAAATTCAAACAATATTGTATACAATACTCCTTTTATTGGGGAAACATCAAAATAACTAAAGGTAAGATACTCTCAGCGCAAATATGCAATATCAAGAGGGTTAACAAATAATGGCATTGTGGACCATTGGCTTGTGGCTATGCTATTAACTGGGATAATTCTTCGATAATCTCCAGGGTCAAAGATCACTGCAAAAGGAATCTGTTGGAATCCATTTTTATTGAAGCCACGTCAACAAGGTACTTAAATCTCCATCCAGGATTATACTCAATCCTCTTTCCTTGTCTCTTTGGCTGAAAGAACACGCCGCACATATTGACAAACTGTAACCCAGCCACCTCTTTCTGTTTTTGTATATAAGGTCTGTCAACTTCTATTATATTCAGTGTGAACTTGAAAATGTAGAGTAAACTACGAAAGTACTTGTTCCAAGTCCCTAGTTTCACTTACGTTTCTACCAAGGACTCACGTGTATATATATATATATATATATATATATATATATATATATATATATATATATATGTATATATATATATATATATATATATATATATATATATATATATATATATATATATATATATATATACATATATATATATATATATATATATATATATATATATATATATATATATATATATATATATATATCATCTTCAAAATGACTAATGGAGGATTGAAAAGTGTGAACACATTTATGTACAAGATAGTTGCGCAATTGTCTGAATGAGAATTATGTTATTGCATAATGAGATTCAAATAACTTTCTAATTATACTGGAACAAAATATAATAGAAAAATGTAAAAACACTAAGCACAATATCCTAGGAAATACCCGTAGTATTATATTAATTTAGAAATAACTACAATCAAAACAAATATGTGCTTCCTAGATTCTAGAGTTCGTAGACGCTATACTTTCATCTAATTATAATAATTTTTTCTCATGTGGCATTGCACGAAAAACGCCAACAAATTTTAGAGCAGACATAATAGTCATTGCTCAGTTCTGAAAGAGTGATAGGCTAGGCTGGATTTCTTCACTCAAATATTTCTCTTCTCTTTATTTAATCAAATACCAACAAAAAAACATACTGTACATACAGTAATGCACGAAGCATCGATATCGATAGGACATATCTCTGTAACGAGAGCTCTCTCTCTCTCTCTCTCCCTCTCTCTCTCTCTCTCTCTCTCTCTCTCTCTCTCTCTCTCTCTCATCTTCATGAGTCCATCATGTGCCTTCAGATAATAAGCAGATTACATTTAACAGCTGTTTCCCAAGGAGACCCCTTCATCCGATTGCAACATTGCTGTACGAAACTGGTACGAGTTACTTGTAAATGGAATAATGTTACACAAACATATGTATAATTCATCTATGATTTATTTATATATATATATATATATATATATATATATATATATATATATATATATATATATATATATATATATAAAGCGGGGAAAAGTAATGTCACTGACTACGCTTTCATTTTCAACATTAAGACCATATATGTGTGTGTGTGTGTGTGTGTGTGTGTTGTGTGTGTGTCAGAGGTTACAGTTAATCGTCATTAAGATATGACCGTTTACTTTCCTGGGCAACTCGCAGATTTGCGCTGTACATGGAAAGGTGATCAGATATCTCTCCTCGCTGTTCACGGCATTCGCACAATAAAAGTGAGAGAGAGAGAGAGAGAGAGAGAGAGAGAGAGAGAGTAAGAGGGAAACGAAGCAGTCTTTCCCACGATATAAAAGTGGCAACCTGCTCTTTTGACCTTGAAAATTATGAGAAAGAAAGAAATTCAAAGACGTCAGTCGATGCAATGCCTTAATATAAATAAATAAATCGATAAATAAATATATAAAAAGTCCGCTTATGGGGTTTTTCGCTCCGACATAATACGACGGGCCAAGAGGATTTCAGTAATCAAAACCGTTCGATGGTGGTCAAACATAACAGTACAGAGCAGACCTAAATTTTGTGTAAATTCACTAATCAATGAAAAAGAACAATAAATGAATACAGTAAAAAAAATCGGTGAGATAACTCTAGGCAGGACTGAGAACGAAAAGGGGAGGAATACAGAAGCTGAAGCCTAACCCAAAAGGAAGCAATGTAGCAGCCTCTCAAATGACGACAGCTAAATCAGAAACGGGAAAACAGAAGCAAGAAATTAATTTCAAAACCTGACGCCAGAAGTAAAGAAACATTCGCAGAAATGGGTCATCTTTCCTCCGGTAAAAGGGGAAATGTATCACTTAAAAGATCACTTAAAATTTCATTGCAACCACCTGCTCTTGCCAGACCAGACACTTACGGCGTTTCTTAAGTATCAGTAACGCTTTACTTTTGAAGAAGGAAGAGGCATTAAGCCCAGTGATCAACCCACCTTCTGTATCTGGGTTTAGAATTTATAGCAATTCCTCGATTTATTCTACAAGAGCAGAAGAGAAAGCACGCAGACGACATTTTCACTAACTACACACACGCACACACACACACACACACACAGAGAGAGAGAGAGAGAGAGAGAGAGAGAGAGAGAGAGCCTCTGATCGAAGACGAAGTGAAATATGATAAAGTAAAATTGAGACAGATGAATCCAGGCATCGATTTTTATCTAATATACTTACCGGTAAAGACCTTAAAACCTAATTATTGATCATATTCAGGGCTTGGAGAGAGAGAGAGAGAGAGAGAGAGAGAGAGAGAGAGAGAGAGAGAGCTTTTCATAATTAGAACACCTAAAGAACGAAGAGCTGACATAATGAAAACACAAAAGGTAAACGGAGAGGGGCTGTGAGAGAGAGGAAAATGCTAAATGTACAGTACAATGAAAAAGGCGAGGGAAGTAGAGAGGTGAGAGGTGAGAGATAAAAAAAAAAAACATGAAAAAATGTCGAGTGGGTTTTACCTCAGTAGTGGAGACGCTTTCGTCCACTCTCTGAGTTTGTGGATCGTGACCGTCACTTTCCAGGGGGTTCCAGGACAAACAAACACGGGGACGTCCACTGAAAGGTTGACAGTGGATGGGGTAGGGGGGAGAGGGGGGGAGCCTCGTCTATTCCCCACCCCCAAATATCCCCTTCCCCAACGGTAACCCGCTAAATTTTTTCAGTCCTACTTAAGACGTATTTTTTTCTCCTTCGCCCATAGATACCAAGAGAGAGACGATAAACATTATATGGAATATGCAAATGAACTTGTATGAAGCCAGTCCACGAGATATTTATTCATATAAGCATACGCATTCAACTAAAACCAAACACTGTCAAAAATAAAATCCTCGTATTTCTGATCGTTGAAAAATAACTGTACAAGGACTCTTGATGAAAAAAATCTTTATTTTTGCATAGCACGCAACACAGATGTTGCTGAAAAAGAGGAATGAATGGCAAAAATACAAAGCAACCTTTAAACAAGTACACAGAAACTAAGATCAACACAGATTTCCCGATACTTATGTTCATACACACATAAACAGAGAAATAGATATTCATTAAAAAAAAAGATATGAAGCTCATCATTCATCAACCAGGACTGAATTTTGAACCGGACAAAAAGAAAAAGAAATTCTACAGTCATACAAAACACAAACGCATAAAAACGATTAAAAACCGAAAATGGCATGCATGATCCACACGAGTAAAAAGCTTCATATGTCTGTGGAACACAGAAAAGGAAGAATAACGATCCTGACACAGATCAAGTTTTCAATTTCAATGACGATTTTCTGTTAAATCTTACTTTCCTACCCCGTCGACTGCCGGGCCTTACTGGGACCCATCGCCCTTTGTACCAGACCGCTAATACTCATTAGAACATTCGGTATCAATTTCGTAAACTTTGCCAGGCAATTAACTTTGAGCTGAACCCTTCTCTTTTATCTGGTCCCGGACCGGCATGCTGTGACATTACTATATTCTCGTGGTGAACTCAACAAGACGGGAACTTCCATCATTGCAAGGCGTCTGTGTCTATTCCCTCACCTGCCTCCAGACGTCAACAGAATCGGTCGGTAATTAATAAATGCCAGTATGAGCAATCAAGACATATATTGTACAAGATGACAACGCGATTGCGATTATATATATGTTTTAAATGCTGTTTTCGTCGGCAAAGATGATCATTAACATTTAAAAGCAGATAGTCATGAAATAGAATAATGCCTAAACGAAAATACTTCATTTAACCAAATTCATGAAATGAAACCCCACAAGGAAAAGCCAGATGAGGAACGGGGTGTATAGAAATCCGAATTTAGCCGAGTTCACAAAATATTTTTTTGATTATTTACGATGACAGATGAGATTCTCACACTGCCCTACTGCTCCCAATTTCAAACACAGGCATTCTGTTTCGTTGCAGAATCCTAAGTCTGGTCCTGTGAGTGTGCATGTATACGCTTAATAATAAATAATACAATGAGAGGAAATACAAAAATGTCTTTTTATATTCAAAAGACGCACGTTGTCGTCTCTCTCTCTCTCTCTCTCTCTCTCTCTCTCTCTCTCTCTCTCTCTCTCTCTCCTGCGAGAAGGCATCCAAAGGCATCCATTTAAGCAAAACCGCATAAAACCTCCCAAAAGACAAGTAAAAGAAAATCAAAATACAAGAATCTCTAAAGGTGACATCTATACTCATAATCAAGTAAGAATTTTAACCGGGGATTTTCTGAAGATTCCCGTCACAAATGCTTCGCCAACTCATGCAAGCGCCCTCCTCCCCTTGCCACACCCACACACACACACACACACACACACACACAACCAAGAACTGGGGCATGCTGGGAATGTGAGGCTAAGAAGGGGAGTGAACAGTAAACAAAGTCTTTTGCAACCGAGATGAAAGTCAGATTAGCAAGACATTTAGACCTACTTGCAGCAATCACGGGGAACCAGAGGGGCCAACCAGGAAGTTTGGTTGAGAAAAACTTTATATGAGCACTTAGCGCCAGATACAATGATGAAATATCAGGAAAACACCAAAGAAACAGATGAAATATTATCTCGTTCAGTGGTGTCATCCCTAATTACAGGGGCACATCCTGATTCACCTTCCTTACCCTAACATGACCAAGGTCCCGCATCCAGTTCAGCCTTCAGGACGCATTAACCCTCTGGTGAATCTCGAGGCAGTGGTACTTAAAAGGATGCGTCCTAAGTCAACCTTAACCTAGGCCGTCCGCCTCGTCTTACCTAGCAAAGGTCCCTCAGGATACCTTGCCCCTTCCCCCTTAAACTTGAGTAAAAAGTGAGGCAGTGGCACTGACAATGTTACAACAATGGCTGGCTGGGAGACATGGGGAAAAATATACCAAGGAACTTCAACAATTGTTTGTAAACATTTTAACGTAAGACCCACACCCCGGCACAACTTTCCTGTTTCTCTCTTCTCAGTACTTTGCCACGACCTGGTTACAGATGAAAAATGCCTAGGAAGTATGTAGGGATATACAGGTTAGGAAGTATATATATAAGGATATACAGGTTCATTATTTAGCCTAAGAAATTGAAAGCTTTTTTTTTAAAGCGCCACATGTTTTACACGTGAATAATGACAGCTGCCCTAAGCTGAGCATTCTCTACATGATTAAATTTGAACCGCATACACGTTGGGCTTCGGTGATCTTTACGGTTGTTACACCAGTGCGATACAAACCAATCACTCAATCCATCACTCAGACGACAGGTGAATATTAGCCAAAATATGCACGCGTTTCTAAGAGCAGAATAAATGAGACATCTTCCAGCTGAGCGAATGAAAGATCTACCCGAGGGAAGAGCTGCACTGTGGGCGTAACTTCCTTGGCGGCGCGTAGGCGAACAACACGGGTGGGTGGGCGGCTTGGAGTGAGACTCACCTTCAAAACATCGGCGTATCAGACTGAACCCGACACATACGTATGCTAAGAACATTCCTTACGGTGCAATGGTCGTTAACAATCGCTGAGGAAAGGACACCCAACACTGAATCATTCACAGTCACTCTCCCTCCTTACCCACTCCTCTTTCTCTCACTACTCCACGTGCTGATTACTTATCTGTGCGTTCGTCAGTCTCTCGGTTGCGCGATGATTTTATCCATCTTTCAATGCTCTCCCACTGCGCTACTGCCTTCTGGTGTAATAGAAAATCTCTTTCAAAAAGAATGCAATATAACTTAATACTATTTATGAACGCGAGAGGATTCGGTTACACCCTTACAAACAACTTCTAATCATCTACAAGCTCTATCAGGCAAAATAAAATCAACAAGCACTTATGAGCGCTGCAAGACTATATCAACCGATAATTAATTTTTCATGAGAAAATAAATTTCTTAAAACATGCCTATATTCGATAACATAAAAACAACAACAGGGTCATGAACTTCTGAAATTTTCTGTAGGAAAAAATTAAGTACATCATCCTAAACCCATCAAGCTCCAAAATAAAAACTCAACCAAATCATTAATAAAACTTGCAAAGCTAAACAATAAAAAAACTAGCCTAAACCAGCATAAATTAAGCACCAAAAATAAATCCAAGATTTAAAATATTGAGAGAGAAAACTAAACCATAGCCTTTATAATTCTGTGCAAATAAATAAATAAAATTCTTATAAATTCTCCAAGCCTTTACAATTCTGTGGGAATAAATAAATAAAATTCTTATAAATTCCACAAGAGAGAAAACTAAAACAACCCCTAGCAAATCTAAAAAAAAATTGCCTAGTGGAAAAAAACTCAAAGCATTATCAAATTATGTAAAAATTGTCTAGAGGAAAGAAAAATCAATCCCTTAACAAGATCTAAAAAAGAACCCGAGAGAAAAACACTCAAAACCTTAGTGAATTTTGACAGAAATTGCCTATAGATAAAAAGACTCGAACCTTTAGCAAATCAAATTCTGAAACAAAATGCCTAAAGGAAAAACTTAAACCTTTAGCAAATTCTGAAAAAAAAATGCCTAGAGGAAAAATCTCAAATCCTTGGGAATTTCTGAAAAAAACTGTCCATAGGAAAAAACTCAAACCTTTAGCAAATTCTGAAAAAAATGCTTAGGGGGAAAAAACGCAAATCCTTGGCTAATTCTGAAAAAATGCCAGATGATGCTCAATAAAGGAAGTCCTTAAATTACTTAAACAAAACAACTAAGACTTTCAAAATTTCTGTTAGACGAAAAAAAAAAGTAAAAACTCAACCAAACATTAATGAACTATAAAAATTACAAACAAACAATTGGAAATTTCCTGAGAAAAAAACATTTGAAAATCCCCTAGAGAAAAATTTCAACCCAACCTTAACTAACTCTGCAAAACGCCCAAAAACTCGGCCAAAATCTTACAAATTAAGCGAAACAAAGTTGTTAATTGGCCTCCCTCGAATGGACTGAGTCAAAACGGTTCTCTGTTTGCCCAGCGTCTCTGCGGGAAGTGCAGAGGCAGACCATTTGTATACTAACAATGGACAAACACACCAGCTCACTCCTCTATTCTAACCACTTAATGAACAAACAAGACAAACAGGATACACTCTGCATTTACATCCCAATCAACTTCAGGTTGAACACATTGTTATATCATATCAAAGACTATAAATAAGTCAAGGACATTCATTTCCATAAGAATAATACTTCTCTTGTTCACGGAAACCATTTCGGCTTTTTCTGAAGTTTTGTGATGGAAGGTCATTCCACTGTTCTGATGAAGGGGCATTCAGTGGTGGAATGAAGGCATGACAAAACGTCTGGGAATTTTTGGGAAATTTCTTCTTTCTTCGGTTTTTCTGCAACCAAGAAATCCCAAAAACCTAATATACAATGGAGAGTCTGCAAATTGCAGCTATGTGAAAGTGAGAGTAGCAATTATACACACACGCACGCACACACACACACACACACACTTATATAATATATATATATATATATATATATATAGTATATATATATAATATATTATATATATATATATATATGTATATATATGTATGTGTATTATGTATGTATATTCCATGTAGTGGAACTGACGCTTTCTATGTGTATGTGTATATGTGTGTGTGTGTGTGTGTGTGTGTTTGAGTATTTTCACGCACACGAGCGCAAGAGCCACCAATAAGAATGTGTCACCAACAATATCAGTAAGATCAATAAAACGGTGCCAGACCCTTGAAAGTCGTCCCATCTATTGACATAAACAACTTTTCCAGCTTCTCTCGAAACCTAAAAAGAAAAAAATCTTGCATTTAACCTATAACATACCGAAGCTACAAAATCTGAAAGCATCTCACATTATTCCACTCCACTGTCATATAATAATGATACTTGATTCATCTTTTCAGGGGGAGCGTGATAACATCTCCGGGTGGTTTGCTGAATCATGAAAGCAAACGTCTGTCAAAGGTTATCAGACTCGACTGATGCATGTTAAGACCACTGTGAAAATGCAAGGGGGCCACTCCACAATCCTGCAAGAACGATTACCCGCGCAGAATTCAAAGGACTCTGAGGGAATGTGTAGGAAGGACTGTAACGCACAGATGTTGCAAGGAATATTACCAATGAAAGATGAAGGGAATGATTAGCGAGGGTATCACACCGAGGGCATTTTGTGATGCATGTGAAAGGATCACAGCTGATCCTGAAATGTTGTTTTAAAGAGGCTGTGACAGCACGTCTTCATCCACCTGGTAAGTGGTTGAAAGGGAAATTCAGTCTATTTTGGTTCATGGAAAAAATGGACGTATTAACGCCTGGCTTTGTGACGTTATTAATTTTTCATCTGAGGCAGACGGGTAACTCTGGCAATCTGACGCGCATGGCACATCGTGAATAAGAGTAATATACAATACGAAAAAAGCCTCAACGACATTATATTTTCTTTGCAATAAATGCAGATTATTGTTTCTTTAAAATCAATAAGAATTTTCCAAGTAACAAAAAGTCAGTGTTTACTACTCTTTAATATTTCGCTATTTACAAATAAAATTTGTAACTCTTACCAATTAGTATGATAAGCTTATAAACAGAACATCGTCTATGTCCGATCATAATAATGCCTCAAAAGATCATGGAAGGACTTGGTTTTTGAAATGGAGCCGGATTCAGTATATTTTCTTAGTTATCTCATTTTCACGTTTAGGCAACGTTATTCCTGGCCATTTCAGCTATTTCTTCCGCTCTTTTCTTAAACATGACATTTTCACACAGCTCTGAGACATTTAAACCTCATTCCTATCTTGTCTGTTATTTTTATTTTCTTTTTCAACGCCACTTTACAGAGGCCAGTAAATCAACCACTGTCTTCTTTACAGGATGATAAGGATATTCCTGTTAGAGGTAACAGCCTATCTAATCGTACCATTCTATTCTTTAATAATTAAAGCTTCATAAGTATTAATCCTATTTTCATTAGTAACAAAAATCCATAATTATACCAGATTCACTCTTCATGCAGAGCTCCCAACCCGTTTCCCTAGTAACTATAAATCAACCGCCGAGTACACATGGGATCTACCTACCGTTCCCCACATTAGGCTAACTTAAATACAGAGGCCTACATATTAAAATGATTACTGGTATCGCATTTCCAACAAATTTGGCGGCATTGTAACAATACTTCATGCAAATATGTGCCATGATAGTTTATGTGAAACCTGAGTCTACTTTGGAGTAAGCCTTAGAAACCTCCTCCAAATCTCAAGCTGACAATACGTAATTACGTTAAATCAGTTAAAAAGAGAAGCAGCTAAGAATATTGAAAATTGGAACTTTTCTCCTATCGACTATTTTGCAAAGGGACAAGTTCTGGCGGAAGTCCTCTCTCTGCCACCTAACATCTGTTTTCGTCTACGACTCGATTTCCGGTCAAGGCTGGATTTCGTAAAATTCCATTCTGCCCCTGTTGACCTAAAAAGGGAATTATACAAATGGCGGTTAGTGAACTGCGATGGGTCGAGTTTTATGTATTCTTGTGGTTCTTTCATAGTGGCTCTCATAACGTCTCTGTCCGTAGTTCTTTCATGCGTATTCCATTTTTCATCTGCGTTGGGAAGCAAGCTTATAGAATACCATCAATCATTCTGATTCTCCAAGTCCTGTGATAGGGTCTGTCTAAACAATTTTTTGAAATTTTTTACATCGAGTTCAGCCTCTGATGTATATATAAAGTTAACCATGGACCCTTTTTAATAGACAGAAATCGCCAAGGGGCAAAAAAGTAGAGTCGCTTCGGTTACTATAATTTCAGCGTTAACAGACTTTCCTTCTCAAGCGACAGTGAACCTGCCTCTTTCAATGAGTCAGTTTAAATGAATCAGAAAATCCAGGGAAGGCAGATAGTTCTCTTCTCGAGAGGATTATTCCATTCTGAAAATCACATTCAACCAATCAGTCAGTCCTGTTTAGCCAACCAGGTAATCAGGTTTCATCTGAAAACCAACCAACCAGCCGCGCCCCATGAAACTTTCCGCCACGGCTGTTGGTACCTCGAACGGCGTCAGACGCCCGATCATGTCTAACTTAAATTTTATTTAATTAAAAAAAAAAAAAACTTGTAAGGCTAGAGGGCTGCAATTTGTTATGTCTAATGATAGGAGGGTGAATGAACAACATACCAATTTGCAGCCCTCCAGCCTCAGTAGTTTTTAAGATCTGAGGGCGGAAAGACAGACAAATGAACAGCCATCTCAATAGTTTTCTTTCACAGAAAACTAAAAATTGTCTTTGGATTAAATAGGGTGGAATCGTTTGCGTTAGTGATACAGAACACAATATAAGTAGACCCGGTCAAACATATGCCACGAAAAATACAACTATTTTAGTTTGTTCGGGAGTGTCAAAACTTTTACCGTCTCATGAAGAGTATAATGATCATACTTTTACTATTACCATAATAGTATTACGCACTATTTGGGCGTTCACTCGATCCTAGCTGTATAATCTCCTTATTATTAAAGACTACTAGAGGGAACACTATGTTACACCAGTATAATTTCCATACCGCCACGCACAACTGATAGGTCAAAAAAATATAGTTACGGACATGAAAACAGTGTGCTTGGTGCTTCCTAAATAGAAAGAGACAAAGAAAAACTAACCAAATGAACGATGTCTGTCAGACAACGTAAACAGTTCTCACAAGAAAAAAAAGGACGGTCTGGCACACAATGCATTCCATTCTCTTGTTGATGCATAAGAACGTCTTTTATTAGATTAAAAGTCATTTGCCTAAATTAAATATTTAATAATATGTACAAATGTAAGTTATAATGATAGTTCGCAAAGCATGGGGAACAAGTATAGTATAGAGAATTTTACATTCACGCTCCATTTAACATGATGGTGTAACTTCTTAAAGGAAACAGCATATATATATATATATATATATATATATATATATATATATAGATATATATATATATATGAGTGATCACATCGCCGTGATTCATATATTACGCATTAAGCTACAAATGTCCTTTAATATCTAATTCGCTCTAACTCAGAATTAATATATTTTCATATATGTTAACTGAAAGGGAATTTCTAGTTGATAATAACTTCGTCGGCTCCCGGCGCGAACCTAGGAACCAAGAAATGAGGACGTACAGTGAAGCGCCTTCCAAGGTTCGCACCCGGGAGCCGACGAAGTTATTATCAACTAAAAAATTCCCTTTCAGTTAACAGTATATGAAAATATATCAATTCAGAGGTAGAGCGAATTAGATATTAAAGGACATTTGTAGCTTAATGCGTGCATATATATATATATATATATATATATATATATATATATATATATATATATATATATTATATATATATATATATATATATATATATATATATATATATATATATATATATATATATGACAGCAGACCAGTCAGAGCATTTAAATATACGTCTGACTGGTCTGCTTTCCATTGTGAAATTGAGTACCTACTGAAATTTTTTACAGCTAACTCCTACCCAAAACAATTTGTTCTTAATATTATTAATAAAATGGTTTCTAATTACGTATCTCCACCCCCTGCTAGTATTTCAACGTACCTAAACTTAATATGTACGCATCAATTCCCTTTATCCACACAGATAAACTACGCTAAATATAAAAAACATTATAGAAAATGAATTATGGTTTCCTAAGACTAACCCTAATCCCTGTAAAATCCAAAAAAGATAGGTAGCCTCTTCAAATTACAAGGATAAGCTTCAAGATTTTATGTTGTCCAATGTAATCTATAAATATGAATGCCAAGATGCCTTGGTACTTATATTGGCTCAACACGGAGATTGTTGCAAGTCCGTTATTATAGTCACAGGGGACTCAGCTATAGGACGGGATCCAGGATATCGAATCCCGAACTCTCGAGTATTCGAACACATGCCTCAAAATGCAAGATTCCTATGGAAAAAAAACACATTTTTCTATCCTTACCTCAACAACCCAAGCATCCTTTCTAACAACACTTGAGTCACTTTACATTAAACACCTATCGCCTAATTTAAACAATTACGTCTCTGCCACTCCCCTTTCGTTGGCCTGAAGTGTAGTTTGGTCGGTCCTCACGTTTCTAGTCATTCTGCTCTTGTTCTCTGAACTGATAGGTAGTCTTTTTAATACTTATAAGCTTCTTTTAATAATTCATATTTTTGGATTGTTTCTTTTACTTTATTTTACTGTTTTTTAAAAAAGAATAAATTTTTTATTCCAGACTGATGATGTGCCAATGTTTTGGGGCACGAAAAACGTCTCTAATAAACTAATCATGTAAGCTGTTGTCTTGCTGGAACCCCTGTTGGAAGAATATATATATTTAAATATATATATATTATATATATAGATATATATATATATTTTATAAAAGGACATTTGTAGCTTAATGCGTGCATATATATATATATATATATATATATATATATATATATATATATATATATATTATGATATATATAGGCTATGCAGGTATATCACATACATCCATTCAGGAAATCGCAGACAACCATATCAGAAGAAAACATTTATTAAGAGACGTTTCGCACATACACTGTGCATCTTCAGTCTGTTGAGAATAAAAACACATACATATTAGTAGTTCAATAATAGCAGGATTCTTAATATAGTAAAAAGACTTAAATTAACTTAAAATTGACATAAAGGACTAAAAATTGACAAGTAAGACTTGTCAATTTTACTTGTCAATTTTTAGTCCTTTATGTCAATTTTAAGTTAATTTTAGTCTTTTTTACTATATTAAGAATCCTGCTATTATTCAATACTAATATAATATGTTTTTTTTTATCTCAACAGACTGACGATGCACATTGTATGTGCAAACGTCCTCTTAATAAATGTTTTCTTCTGATATGGTTGTCTGCGATTT
>NC_087208.1:6414025-6416525 GCF_015104395.2 Macrobrachium nipponense | reverse complement strand
ACGAGTTTAGTGTCTAATATACATTATTAGATACTACACTAGAACAACATTCCAAAGTTTGAAATATGTCCGAATACACTTTACGTAAAAACCGGATGCACTGCCGTATAAAACCATTACAGTTTTTTCTTCGAATAAAAAAAAGGCAAATAAAACCACGAGGTGTGGTTTTGTTTCCCCGAAACTTGAAACTTCTACTGACATCTCAGTGTCACCCCTGGTTTCGGAATACAGGTCGTCCCAGAGCTGGCCCTCTAATTCTATTCCAACCTTTCTACCTTTTTTTTTTTCACTTTTACTATAAAAGCGAGAATTGTTACTTTTTTTTTTTACACATCTATGCCGACGATGCAATCTTTCCTATGCAAAACTGATACATGGATACATAAACAATACATATATATGCTATTGTAAGCTTGTGATCACAGGAAAAAGGGACGTTCTGTCGCAAGACACTACAGGGAAATTGAAACAGGGTACACATCCTGCGATGTTTCACCTTTACTTCATAAGACATACAACAAACATTCGTTTACAGTATACGCAACTCTAGGTATCTAAACACACACGCGTCTCGTGTCTAAATGACACACTACGAAGACAACGATTTTAGACATTCATCACCTTGTGACATCAATAAAGTGGAAGTTATTCCCACAACACGAAAGAGGTCTCTTTTTAATTTTAAGAGCAATTCCTTTACAAATATTTACATCTTTTCCTGGTGCTCCTCTACTTCGAACACTGTACTACATTACTTCCCAAAATTTGGGGACTTTATATTACCCGGACAACTTTCAAGTTCCACTTAGGATGTCCTTCATGCAATCGCTATGAGCCAAGTGAAAGGAGAAGGCTGCGCAGTGCTAAAAAGAATAAAGAACCATTGTAGCTAATATAGCACAGGAAAACAGGAGAGTTAGTGGCTAGTTATTGTGTTCTTCTTTATAAAGGTAAAGGTTAAGTGACAAAGCCAAACGTGTATTTGATCCAACGGAGAGTGAGGACAAGGCGAGGTGAAAAATTTAAAGAAAAGGGAACATATCTGGGAGAATCTTAATTCACTGACTGGATGGATGACTGTGCCGGAAGAATCTGATACAACAGATGCGACTCGGAGAATCTCAGCCTCAGCCCACAAGCTTTCGTAAGGTAACTGGACTGGCTTATACCGATGCATAAGTAGGTGGCTATGGAAGACGAGTCATAAAGTAATTGTTGGGTTTAAAGTCACGAAAAGAATGAAAATGGAAACAATACTGTCAAGCTGTTAGTTGCAGTATAATTTTCATTCAAAATTGTACTGCAATTTTTCAAGGTTCCGGAAAAGAAAGAATAAATATTTTTCTAAATTATATGCGTGAAAGCTTACAATGTAGCAAAGCCAGAAAAATCTTGTTATTACAAAATGATAAGTGAATGAAATAAGATCGAGTTATTTTATCATTTCCTCAGGTACAATGCATTTTATCTGAAATTCAGCAAGCTTTCATACGTACGCAGGAACATCGCTTCTGTCACACTCGGTTCGAATCTATAAAGCCAAACAGTGAAAATAACCAACAAGACCTGGACCCATCTACTATTTGAAAAAGTATTAGATGGGTCCAATCCTTCTTTGTTATTTTCATTGTCTGGCTTTATAGATTGGAACTTATTTAATAAAATATATGATTTTTGTTAGAATAACCACAAATTGAAGATTTCTTAAATATTTCTGTTCTCCAACTATAACCAACAGAAATTATATATGATATTAATTTCATTAAATATTAAATAATCAAGTGATCAAATGTAAAATCGTTTGAGGCCAAATCAAATTCAAATCGTGATTACAACCCACAAGCTCCAGTAAAATCCTACATATTCAGTATAAACAGAAGTTCATTAAATAGATTCTCTTTGATGTTAATGAAATAAAATATAAATAAACGATTCCATGCATTCGCAAAATAAATAAATAAATAAATAAAAAATAAAGTCAAGCAACTTTTTGGTGAAGTAATAAACTTAATAAAAAATTGATATATCGACCATTTAAATTATCTGCAGAGATACCTTGTCAAAAAATGCACGGGAGATAGGAATGAAATCAAGTATCTTAAAAATTAACAATTCCATCATCTGATTGCACGCACACACTTTATAATATATATATATATATATATATATATATATATATATATAGTATATATATATATATATATATATATATATACGGATACATATATATATATATATAATATTATATATATATATATATATATATATATATATTATATATTATATTACATATATATATTATATACATAATTAATATATATATATATTATATATATACAATATATAACCATATACATATATATATATTTATATATATATATATAGATAAAATAATATATACACACACATATATATATGTATATATATATATATATATATATATATATATATATATATATATATACATATATATCGAGCTACAATGTCCTTTAATATC
>NC_087208.1:6401525-6409025 GCF_015104395.2 Macrobrachium nipponense | reverse complement strand
CCCAGTGGCTTCAGCTAATATATATATATATATATATATATATATATATATATATATATATATATATATATATATATACTTATACACACACACACACCCACACACACACATATATTATTATATATTTATATATATATATATATATATATATATATCTATATATATATATATATATATCTATATATATATCTAGCTATATATATATATATATATATATAATTTAGATATGATATATTATAGAATATATATATATATAATAGATATATATATATATAGCTATATATATATATATATATATATATATATATATATATAGAAGATATCTATTATATAATATAATAATCTATAATTAATATCTTATATAAGATATCTATATAGATATCTATATATAGATATATATATATATATATTATATATATATATATATATTCCTAAGGGCACAGGTACTTAATGCAGAAGCCAGAGCGCTGCGGCACTGCACTCCAATAACTTCGACGAGGAACAGAACAAAGTCGACACACATTCACTTAACGTCGACCCCAGAAACGTTAAAGTAGCTGCTAAATAAGAGGCTGCGGTTACACACGAATTCTTTTGGAAAAAGCGCTGCGTCTCACAAATGTATTCTTTTCCTATTGTTACCGTATCTATTTAATCTATCTATTTGTGCATTTGTGATTATCATGCACTGAAGCGATATTTATTTTATCTGTATATATCACTCTTATACATGTTTATATCATGTTTCTCTCCTGCTCTTTTCGTCTGTGAGACAAGCGAACTTTCCAAGTGGCCAATCAGCTAAAAAGAAGACACCAGAAAACACGAAAATTAGTACTAGCAAACAGCTTCCGTAAAATTTATGTAAGAAGCCATTAAAAGATTTACAAATGTGAATGACTGGCATAACATCCTCAAAAAGAAAATAAAATAAAATAAATAAATAAATAAATAAATAAAATCACTCTTATTTTAAGTAAAATTCTAATTAAATCATTCGATAATCTTTTTACGATTTCCTCTGGAGAGTGAGACTGAGACAAACGAACACAGACGCCGGCGAGTGAGTACGGAGCCTCCGTCGTACTGGGATGTCGGAGGTAATAGTAAAAGGAATGATAATAAATAGGCTCCTTTCTTGGAGTGCCGTCTTTCCATTTGTCCGTGACGAATGAGTTCATTCTTGATAACCCCCTTTACTAAATTTCATAATCCCCGGAGAGATCTTGGAATCCTATTCAGCGGGGATTACACGCATCTCCCGTATCCTTCACAATACGGTCGTCGTATTAGTTACCTCGGGGATTAGAGGATGACGAAGATTTATCCCGGACTATACATCTTATAATGACTTTTCTTGCATTCAGAGGGTCGGAGGGCATTCACGTCATTTGCCTCGTTCTTTTGGACGTCTGCCCTCCTCTAAATTAGGGAAAGTCTGCCGGATGGAGGGAAGGTACATTTGCCGGGAATGAACTGAAGTTTTGATGACTTTTGTACAGCAATGCTGGCCGATCTTGTGCAGCGCTAGGTGGCTGTAACTCACGCACTGACGATATGGCTGTTCATTCACATCTCTCACCCCCTTTATAAAATAATGTCGCTTTCCTGATTAATCATTTATTTCTTTCTTAACTGAGGTGAATTGCCAAATCTTCGTCTATGTTCATCACTCAACGAACGTGATGGACGGCGTGAACGGATATTTAGCCATAAAACAAACTAAAAACATGCACACACATACACACAGATCGATGAAAACAAGCCCCTTTCAAGATCGGAGGCAAGAAAAAAATGTAATATTGGCCTGAGCAGTAAGGGATGGATGAAAAGCAATGAATATCACATAAACTGAATCCATGGCTCATTACATACGTTTGTCGTACTGCCTTTCTGATATTAAAACCCAGGAATCAGGATATGAACAATCCAACAGTGTAGCATACGAAGTTATTCTAGGGTTAAGATATTGTGGGAAAAATGAAAAATACGAGTCAATACAACTGATGTATAAATTTATTTCTTCTGTTTGGACAGGGTACACAGCAGGCCTTCTACTCACTTTCACACCCATGACCACAGGTGGCGCCTATGGGCAAGGGCCGTGCCGGCATAAATAAGTACGGCTTCATCTAAGTAAACCAAACCACAGCCTGTTTGCCTGTCATATGTAGCAGGGACTTCAGGAGAAAAGGAAGATGATGAAACAAAAATAAAGAGCAGGGTCTAACTATGAAGACAAAACACAACTTCCTCTCTCGAAAGGCAGGACTCTACTGGAAGACGAACACAAAAGAAAGGAAAAATTCGACAGATAACGGCGTAAGAATAAATTATCCCGCCACTGGAAAAGGTTCATAAAACCGGGAAAACAGATAGAGAGAAATCTACAGCCTAAGAATGCTCGAAAGAATTTACAAAATGAAAAAAAAGAGAAAAATAAAAACCACCAACAACTTCATGAGGAAGGAGCTATCAGATGTTCGCTCCTCAAGTCTCGTTAAAATTCAGGGTACTTGTTATACCGTGAAGTTTGCCAACTGGCCCTTCACTCTTTCACTATTTACACACAGGCACCGACTCAGACAGACAGACAAACACTCACATATGTATATATATGAATAATTATCACATCACCGTGATTCATATAAGTTATTCGAGCTACAAATGTCCTTTAATATCTAATTCGCTCTACCTCAGAATTGATATATTTTCATGCATATAAACCGAAGGGGAATTATTTAATTGATAATAATTTCGTCATCTCGTGGGATCGAACCACCGTCCAGCGGACAGGGACGAAATCAAGACGACAGTGACGTTATCGATTGCCTCTGCATTCAATGTTACGCGTGTTTTTGTAGTTTTTGCAAACTTTTCCAACCACCGCTAAATACTGAGAATGGACAACTGTGCAAAGTAAAATTGGGAAGAAACGTGTACAGAACTATTCGTAAAATTAATAGGAAATGTGTAGGAGAAGACCTTACAGACCTTACAGCTCGTTCGTGTTGCCCCAGGTCCCTCAGTGTGAGGCACTCTAATGTCTACCAGAGAATTGCTAATGCATCTTCTGGTATATTTTGCATCTTCTAATCTTGGATGGTCTGGGATGCAGCTTAGATATTTGTCGAGTTTATTCTTAAACACATCTACGCTCACTCGTGATATTTTCTTCAGATGAGCTGGCAACGCATTGAATAGACGCTGCATTATCGATGCTGGTGCGTAGTGGATTAATGTCATGTGTGATTTCCTTAGTTTTCTGGTATAGTTTTGGGCACTATTAATCTACCACTGCGTATAGAGGAAAATGAGAGAAATCCGCAGAGTCAACAGCTTACAAAATATGTATAGATGGTAACCGATAAAAAATCAGATGTAAAGGGAAAATGTGCGCCAAAAGTTCGCAAAGAGTTTGGCTTCTTGGCAATATTTTAATCCACTGACGCTCATACCGGGCTTCCAATGTCTGTCGAAAGTTTCTAAGTCTTAATTTTTGAGTTCAAGGTTACTAACCTCATGCCCATGACCCCAACACACAGTCTGCGAATCTTCAATGCCGATGGAGTTTGATTGTCCCTGGGTAGTCACCTATCCAAGTACTGACCAATCCCAGAATCCAAGGACGTTCTCTCGTTGACCAAGATTGTTTACATTTTTTCTCTTTACAAGTCACTTTTTTAGTTTTCTGTAAAAGAAAACGATTGTGCCAACTTTGTCTGTCCGTCCGCACTTTTTCTGTCGCCCTCAGTCTTAAGAACTACGGAGGCTAGAGGGCTGCAAATTGGTATGTCGATCATCCACCCTCCAATCATCAAACAAAACAAACTGCAGCGCTCTAGCCTCAGTAACCATTTTATCCACTATGAAATTTAGCCATAATCGTCCTAAAGGCAAAGATATAGGACAGACCACCACCGGGCCGTGGTTGAAGCTTCGTGTGCCGCGGCTCAAACAGCATTATAGCGAGACCACCGAAAGATACCTATTTCGCTGGCCTTTATTATACGCTGTAACGGCTGTACAGGCAACTCTATTGCGTCGAAGAAACTTCGGCCCATTTTTTTTCTTGTTTATTTACCTGGAACACAGTTCCTGTCTGTTCAAACCAAATGGGAAGCAGATGCTACAAGACTCCAAACTGAAAAGTCTTCAGAGTGCGGACTGATATCTGAAAAGCAAGCAAATAAATACAGCTTCATATTAGGAACATGTCAATATTCCTATTCCTAACAAGAACGTTATCAGACTACAAACCTCCAAGAAGGTGAGCAATCTATCACCAAAAGTTATATTCCTTATCATTTGTGGTCATCCGCGATACCCACCTTCGATCAAATCGTCGTAGAAATTTAAGCAAAAGTCCTCCCTCGTGTTTTCCTCCTACCTCACGCACGACGCAAACCAAACCTAAAAACCTTAAAGACGTTCTTAGTCTCCATCTGATTTTTTGGTGCAAGGTTACAATATTCACGCGATAAAAGATAACATCGTTTCCATATCAGACTATCACATTGAAAGTATACTCGTGGCGAACATGCCAAATGCCAAGAATAAACAGTTCGGGTCCTAGACATATCTTCCCTCTTTCTCTTCGTCTTTCCGTCTGTCTGTCTCTGACACAGGTAGACTTTGATAATGTGACGTGGGGCTTAAATAAACCGCAGCTTGAATGAACTGAAGCTTGAGTAAGTCCAAGCTTAAATAAGCCAAGCCATAGAGAAAGGAAAGGTTGGAGTTCAGATCCACTGACTGCCAGCGTATGGGAACCGAAGCTTTATGCAGGGAACAAAGGGCGTCTAATTCAGCGTCAAGTTTACATCTGCAGATCAAGAATGGTCCGCTGACTGAATCACATCCATTAGCATAAACATCGGGGATGGTTTGAAATATGGAGTTTGAGCGGTTTCGCCCACTGTCGAATAAAAGCTCCTTCATGCGTGCAGCTCTTTGCTGGATACATTACTTGCTGCGTACAATCAAGTACGCTGCAATAAATACGACATACAAAACATGAAGGGAAAACCATCAACAACTGGATTTCTGTAGGTTCTTCTTTCTGACTCTCATTTTAAGAGATTACTATCTGATAGATGGAGAAATGTATGATACAAAAAAAAAAAAAAAAAAAAAAAAAGGGATGGATTTTTGAAATGCGATGTTTTCGTTCTGATACTTCGTGGAACTCCTCAATCCTTTTACCAATAAATCTTTTTTGAACATGTAACTTGCTTAGAGCAATGCTTTCTGTCTCATTCTTTCATTAAAAAAATGCTGCTAAAATGAAGAATTATGGACGTAATGAAGAGTGTGTTTAAAAACAAAAAAGTAAAAGAAAAAAAAAAATGCGCCGAAGTTCCTTCGGTGCAATCATGTGAATTCTGTACATTGTACAATGCTGTTGTCGGCACCTGATCCTGGTTAACTGTAACCTTAAACAAAATAAAAACTAACTACTAAGGCTAGAGGGCTGTAATTTGCAATGTTTCATGATTGGAGGGTGGATGGTCTGCAGATCAATTTGCAGCCCCCTAGACTCCGACAGAAAAAGTGCGGACGGACAGGGAAAGCCACCTCAATAGTTTTCTTCTATAGAAAAGCAAGAAAACTAAATGTTACTACCTATATCAGTTTACCAACTGATCTCGTTTTCTTTACAATATAGTTTCGTTTTCTTCGATTGTCCATCAAATCAGCTGTTAGAACCAAAATAAACTCTGTTAAGAGTGATGCTAAGGCAGGTTGGCCATAGTAAATAAAAATCGTGGCACAATAGGCCATACGTAATACAAAGAACAGCAAGAACACTGCACTATTCTCGCTTTTGAAATGGTCGGCTTTGTGACTCACATCAGAGGACTCGTAAAGTACTGTGGATCTCGGAATACCTTCCAGTAACAGAAAACTGCAAAGGAGGAATACGAAAGGAAATTAATCCTTTGTCGGGAGGAAATGACTTTGCTTTAACCAGTTAAATTTCAGTCTGTGACAATATTTGCACCATTTCTCTTCCATTCTCGCATTCAGACCAATAATAATAACAATACCCTACGTAGCCATTAAAAAACGAAAAATAATTCACAATAACGACATAAGACTAAGAAACATCTAGAACATATCATATTCTGTAAACTGACCAAAAAGTGACGTTGTTTAAACATCAGTGTCACTTGAAACGGTATTCCAACAGGGCGTTTTAGCAGCAGTTTTAACATTTTTCGCCAACTTGGCCACCAACCAGATACTATAAGATTTCGAGGTAAGATTTGAGTTCATCCTGTTTACGTCTGAATAATACCACCACGAAAGTAATGCATTAGGCACATGAAGCAGTGTCAGGCGGCAATATGACAGATGCTATAAAGCAGTGGTTCTCAACCTAGAGGAGGGGGGTGGGGGCTTGTGACCACAGATTGGCACGCTCAAAATGGCTCTAGGACCACACAAACGCAATCTGGTCATGCTCGGCTTTCTCTCCGCTAACTTGTGTGTTTGTGTTAGTATTTTGTTCCTTATTATTTGGAACTGGAATGCGCCTTTTGATCAGACAATTTTGTTCAGGGAAGTGGGGGGAGAGGGAGGGGGAGGGGAGATTCTGACATATGGTGAAAGGGTGCAGGGGCCAAAAAATGTTGAGAACCAACAATTTTCTGTAAATAGATTGACATCCTTGCGGAAGAGAACTCTTACAATATCTGTATTTAATTCCCTTTTTACACAATAGAATGGGAGAGCTCTGGCGATAACATGTATGATGAGTTGCGGGAAACCTCTTTCCAGTAGAGAAAAAGAAAGACTTTGAATGCCTCTTCCTGAAAATAATCATAGCGTTCAACCTCCTCTGCGCATTTGATCAGAGAACAAGCCTTATTATTCTCCTTCTATGTTTTGAGGTCACTTAGACCAGCAATTTGCCTACTTTCATAAGGCGAACTATCACTATCTTTAAAGAAAGCCTCCGCTCTGTTTCCTCTCCCATTGTTTTCCACACTGACTTTGAATAAAAGAACTACATTGTTTGTCTGATGACCTTTCGTTTCCTTTGCGAACAAATATGCCCACACTCATGAGCACATATGCGCATACACACACAGACAAATATCTATATATATATTATTATATACGATATATATATATATAGATATACACACACACACACACCACACACACATATATATATATATATATATATATATATTATATATATATATATATATGGGGATACAATCCACAATGAAGTAAATTCCTCTTGTAGTTTAAAATATATATTTCTTGAATAGGATTAAAGCTTTCGACCATCAACTGGCTTCTGCATATATATATATATATATATATATATATATATATATATATATATATATATATATATATATACACATATATATACATACATACATACATATATATATATATATATATATATATATATGTATATATGTATAATATATATATCTATGTATATAGATATATGTGCACACACACACACACACACACACA
>NC_087208.1:6334025-6396525 GCF_015104395.2 Macrobrachium nipponense | reverse complement strand
TAGAAAAGATGTACAGATTTAGTCCAAGGGATTTTACAACTATGCACACAAGCATGCACACACACATATCATAAATAATATATATATATATTTATACATATGTATACATTCACAAACACACACACATACGCACACGTATATTACACGTATGTGTTTGTGTGTGTGTGTCGTGAACACACACATACAAACACGTATATATACACGTATGTGTGTGTGTGTGTGTGTGTGTAAATGCGTGTGTGCAGTTCCAAAATCTCTTGGACTCTTGAATTCAAAGGATGCCACAACTTTTTCCAAGAAACTCTTTTGCCTTGAACCACTGTGCAGCTTGTGTTAAAATCAGTAAACAAAAGACTAACAGTCAGGTTGGGAATAATATTAAGAATCCATGGCTACTCAAGATTTTCATGGAAGGAGTAATAAGGAAAATTAGAGAGAGGCCGCAGAAACTGTTAAATGAGACAGATGGTGTTTTTAAATGCAAGAGTTAAAAATGAATGTTTCCGTGTAATGGGACACTGTTAGTGGTTGACTTCGTTTGGTATCCGGGAGAAAATGTCACAGATGATGGTGGGATGAGAAAAGGTCCAATTCGAATATTTGAAGCCTTGAGGGAAATCTGCAAAAGCGGTCGAACGACAAGTCACTAAGGCATAAAAAGTTGGAATAACTACAGGCCGTTGATCTAACTCTCCTTTATGGAGGAGAAGTGTGAATGACAAAAGCAAAAGAGAAAAAGAAGTGAATAAATAACATGAGCATTACTGCTAAAATTTCAGTGGCAAAAATTGAGCTGGCATCGATAAATGATAATCAAAGCTGTAATTTTCATGAGGAAGTAAACTACCTAATAATAAAAAAGAAAATAAAGAAATGGCGATGAAAAAGTGCAAGCGATTAATCACTCTCGATAATGTTCACTGGTACATTCATTCACTCTGACAAGCAATTCTACAAGTGTTCTGAAACCACTCACACCAGACCCCTCCGCGGTCACTGGTTCAATAAAAAAAAAAAAAAAAAAAAAAAAATCATTTTATTCATCATTAAAAGTTTCACTCAAAAGGGTAATATCTACAAGTGAAAATAAGAAACAAACCCCTATACATTTTTCAGTTACTGGAATAAGGTCGAAAACCCTGAGTCCAAACGTTCTCTGCTTCAAACACGCTTCAGAAAAAAAGGAGAAATACTTTACCGAGTGACAGCTCTTATTGTTATTTTCAGTAGAAGTTGAAACTGACAGCAGGTTTTATATGCTGTAGTAAGGTTTCGGTAAAATATTGAATAGCCTATAAACGGCGTTCACATCCTGAATAAACGCTAGTTTTAATGCGATTTTATTCAAACTTATGAAATACCCACGTTCGTATTAAACAAGTTACCAAACTATTATTCTGACTTCGAATAATATGCCTCTCTGTGAAAAGGGATATTCTGAGAAGTATTAGAATAATTTTTGTAAAATGCTTATGAAAACAGAGCAATAATTATGTAGCATATACAGAAAACGATGAATGAAGATATTCTTTCATGCTTCCCAGTTTTCAGTTCTCAATCACCTGTAGCGGGGCTTTCAGACCACAAAATAAACAAATAAAACATGCGCCGAAGTGCCTTTGGCGCAATAAAATTTTCTGTACAGCGTATAATGCTTTACAAACTCTCAGCCGCAGCCCATGACACTCTCAGCCGCGGGCCATGAAACTCTCAGTCGCTGCCCATGAAGCTTTCTGTCATGGCCCAGTGGTGGCCTGTGTTGTTGGCAACTATAGCCAGGCCAGACGCACGATCAAGGCCAACTTTAACCATAAATAAAATAAAAACTGCTGAGGCTAGATGGCTGCAATTTGTTATGTTTGATGATTGGAAGGTGGATGATTAACATACCAATTTGCAGCCCTCTAGCCTTGGTAGTTTTTAAGATGTGAGGGCGGACGGACAGACAAATATTAATCTCAATAGTTTTCTTTTACAAAGAAGTAAAAAGAAAATCAGGGGCATAAATGGTATAACTACAAAAGGGAAGAACAACAACACTTCAAAAACTAAAGGGCAAGGCAGTGTTGAAAGAAGAGGGAGGAAACCAGTTTATAAGTTCCCTCGAGGTTCATCATCGGGATGAAATCCCAAACACGGCTTCCAAAAGCGATCATTATTAAGTTATAACTTGGAAGACTGAGTCTGCCAAAGCGACGGTTTAACGCGATAAGCTGAGAGATGGGATCGCTGACACGGGTGGCCAGCAGCCGCCCGTTATGGAAGGAAGGCTCGGGTTTCGTTCAGCAACTCGATGCTATCCGAGCGCTCACAGAGGAAGAGTGCTACATTTGGCAGACAAGTGTATTGCGTAAGCGATACGAAATTGTTGAAGTATAATAGTAAAATTTTGGTAAATTTTAAAACCATGATTACGGCTATGAGATTCTAGCCTATTTTCAGACTTGAGAATCCCCTCCAGCAGCAGATGGAGTTAGAATCTGAATTTTGTCAAGTGAATCAAGAATATTTTCATGCAATAGGAGCTCTTCCTCTGGACCCGAGTCTACATCAGGTCTTTAGGATGCTTACGAGTGATCAAACATATTTCAAGAGTTTAGAATCCGTTCAAGAGGCTCAAGCACATTTCAGGACTAAGAAATTCTGCCAGTGAATCAAGAATGAGTAAATCGTCCTTTTGGTTCAAGTAAGATTCAAAGCTTGAAAATGCCTTCAAGTGACCAAATACATTTAATGACTTGGAATTTCTCCGGGTGATGGAGTCTGTTTCGAAGCTTAAGAAGATCTCCAAATAGTGAAGTCATATTGAAAGTCTTCATTAAGAATCCCTCCAAATTCAAATATTTTCCAAGACAAGTTTTTAGTAAATGCAATAGCAGACAATACAATACACTGACGACAGACAGACTTTTGATTTATAGAAACAACTGTGCAACATTGCATCAGACGAACCATTATGAAGGTGAAAGGTAATTAGGTCGATCATATCCCACTGCCGGATAATAATATAGACACTGACACAGCTTCACCACTGGACATGATATTCAGATGGGGCTTCTCTCCCTCCGCCAACACCATCCAGACACTGCACGGATTTCGTCATGCAGGGCTCGTGCGCCTGGTCGCAGAGGCAGAATTGCCTCTAATGCGCTAATCAAAGCGTGCAGAATGTTGTTGCGACATGCCGCTTTGATGACAGACGCAAAACCAAAGTCCAACAATATTATAAAATAAAATTTGTTTTCTCAGAGGCTTGCGTAGAGTTGAATTTGACGAGCATTTTCCAATCTCATGAATATTTCTTGAAACGGTCAGTAGCACCAAGATTCGTTTCAGAATTATTCAGAAACATTGTCAAGCCAGAAAAGCTTCCGTCATTCGATTTTGAGGTAACTGAAGCATAACGAGGAAGTAAATGCATGTAATTACGTGGCCAATGTACATTTTGGATTGCAGTTTGCCCTTGCGAAAGCAATGGACGTTTGTCTGGATGACAGACATGGCTATTACTTCAGCCAAAACAGGAGGGGGAAAATAAACGATCAAAATAATCTCTCTCTGTCTCTCTCTCTCTCTGTCTCTCTCTCTCTCCAACGATGCCAGCATTCAGTTACACAAACTCGTCCCTTCTGCAAAAGCTCTTAGTTCGAACCCAAGTGAGGGGGAACAATTTAATTCGTTCCCTTAAAAGACTCTACCTTTCTTGACTAAAGAGGCGAATCATACACCCGGCACTTAATGAATGCTTTTGCATTGCAGCTAGAGTGGAAGATGGCATGAGGTTCAGCAGTCTCATCTCAAGATATTGTCTCCGTAGGAGTAGTGCCGTCAGTATACCTCATGCGGTGCACTGTAGGCATTACTTGAGGTTCTTAGCAGAGTGCTTTCGGCCCCTAGCTGCAACCCCTTTCGCTCATTTTACTGTACCTCCTTTCATATTCTCTTTCTTCCATCTTACTTTGTTCACCCTCTCCTAACAATTACTTCAGAGTGCAACTGCGAGGTTTTCCTCCTGTTACACCTTTCAACCCTTTTACTGTCAGTTTCTATTTCAGCGCTGAATGGCATCATAGGTCCCAGTGTTTGGCCTTTGGCCTAAATTCCATATTCAATTCAATTCAATTCAAAATATTGTCCAACAACCGGAACGCTTAGCACCGGAATATACTCCTCGACGGGCAAAAGATATATATATATATATATATATATATATATATATATATATATATATATATATATATATATATATATAATATATATATATATATGTATATATATATATAATATATATATATATATGTATATATATATATATATATATATATATATATATTATATACGTATATATAATATATATATATATATATATATATATATATATATGTATATATATATATATATATATATAATATATATATACAAGAGACACGATGAAACTCATGCTTGTGTACCAAATTGATAGTGAAACCTGAGAGCGGTCTCCCATTATCAGATAACATGCGGGCAGTATCTTCAAGCAAGCCGAATGCAAGACGAGTCACCAGGTACCTTGGGGTTGCATTTTTTTTTATCTTCTTTGTTTAGGAAATGCCGATAGGGTTTCGTATTGACTATCGGTCATCACACCACACCCCCATATTAGTTGCTTTGTGAATTTTAAAACTTTTAAGGTCTGGTGCAAGTCCCATAGAGGCCGTTGGAGCTTCTGTGTCAAAAGTCTGGTACTTAAAGACGATCCCCATTCAAGTAGGGACGAAAAAAAAAGTCATTGTTTGGAAAGTAAAGTTCGACATATTTCTTTTAACAAAAAACAGTGAAGAATGATTATGTTACATATTAAATAGCAGCTCTTTCAACATATGAATCAGAAAGCAGTATGCACTGCAAAATATTTAAGGTTCATAACGTAAAATTCACAAAGAAATACTCTTCGTAAACCAGTGACTGAAGCTTCATCACTGACATCAGTTTGTTTCTCTCTTAAAAAGTAACCTCAGGGAATTCTACCTGGATTTACGAGGTGGGGAGGAAGGAGAGGAGGCAGAGGAGGTATAAAAAGGAGGAGGAGGAGGAGGAGGAGGAGGATCCAATCGTGTATTCAGAGAGGAACACTAAGGTGTAATTCCTCGTGATAGTTTAGATGTTCATGTGAACCTAAAGTTCGAATGAATTCTCTCAATCGTCTATTAAACAAAACCTTCCGTAGAATCTTCCCTAAAGAGGTCCTGTCTTAAAAGCGCAACTAACTTATAAATGTATCACTTCAGTATTTTATTGGTAGCTGCGATAACACACACGATATCTTTAAAACACCATAAACACGACACGTGAGCTTCATTTTCACTTGGTTTTTTGCTTCTCATATTGACGCCTCATGTCTCTTGCAACGTTCAGAATTGAATTCCGGGAAGATGTTGCTAGTTTCCTGCCTATGAATTCATGGTAACATCATGCACGAAAGTGAAGACACACACGCATACTTGTACACATACATCATACATACATACATACATACTACATACATACATATACATATACATATCTATATATATATATATATATATATATGTATATATATATATATATATATATATTATATATATATATATATATATATTATATATATATATATATATATATATATGTGTGTGTGTGTGTGTGTATACTTAAAAGGGTAAAAACCAACGGGAGGGGGCAACTACGTTCTCTTTTTTTAATACACACACGAGGAAATTTAAATAAGGATAAAAACAGAGGCAACAAGAGATTTCCAAATCTGTGCGGTGCAAGTAACGAAACTGACAGGACCACATTATCCCAGCGTAAATGTGGGATGAGGTACCCGACAGAAAACTATAGACACAAATATGCCGATAAACAGATGGGGGAAATTCGGAAGTAATTTACTAGAATAACCCTTTCTTAGTTTAATACTTATGAAGGATAACACTCGTTAAAAAGACCTAATTACCGAAAAAAATTGGATTGAAACTGAGAACGCAAATCTGACATGATAGAAGAGCAATATGTATTCAATGATTACCCATACAAATGAGCAATCAAATCTTACATATATTATGGCAGCGAGCATGTGCATTCACTGCTCATACGTAAAAGACAGTGTAAATACGAACTTAAAAGCTTTAACTCGTTTAATTTGGCTTTTGCTTTTACTTTGACGAACGCCAAGATAAATCTCGAACAACAAATCACAAATGACTGGAAGTCTCGACAAAGGAGAGAGCGCTTACGCCCTTTGACAATCCGCGGCGGGGGGGTGGGTGCCCGTCTCGCCCTTTGTTGAAGCCCTCACAAAGGCAAATATGAACTCATTTAATTACCCTGATATATCTGACACCACTTCAATTAGGAGAACTTTCTCTTGTTGTATCATGGACGCTGCGTTAATGGGTTTATTACGGCTTCCGATTCGAATCTTTTTCTCATCCCTCAGCATCTTGCAGGGAGGGAGGTACTACTGACACAGATTTTCGGGACGCACATAAAAATATTAATTGCGAGTCTGGTCAGTACCCGGAAGGTTAAATATGTTTGATAAATACTGAAACCTACAATAGGCTGTATAGTCTAATGTGAGCAACACTGGGTTACAATGAGGCTCGAAAACTCGAGAGAGTGAGTGACCAATAATAGTAATAGCAATGGAAGAACTACACAGAAATCGAATGCATCCACCGGCTAGTCTGGCTAACTACAGACAATACCTTCCATTAATGTAATTTTTTTCATGCACGTATTTCTATAAGAACTTGCAAGTAATTCCTTTTTTTATTTTCGCCGGTCAGCGTTCTCAAGAACTGTAGAACCTGCCGCATATTAAACATTAACGTGTCAAGTTACCATATCAGAAAATCTATTATAGTTAGAAATTACTTTTCAAGGCATTCATTCAATCACCATGAATCTATGGAATCATAACTCTCAAAAAGCAACAAAATAAAATTAACATCTGCAATCAATTCCACGGAATTACTAGAGAGATCACTAGCTCCATAAGGTATTATTACCATTATATTACGGCTATGCTATAATATTAACACAGTTACACAGAACAAGCCTGTCGAAGTCCATTACATTCCCAACAAGATGCTACAGGATGGCCTTCCGATAAAAGCTGCAAAGGAAATTCGGCTTAACATTCCCTTTGGGCAAGTTTTAATAAAGGTTAAAAACTTTATATAAATGAAGCGAATTAATCAAAAGTCATACATATCGCAAACAAAATGAGAGAACACAGTGACGTAGTGCGAGAGGTTACAACCATCAACTTATGGAAAAGCCAACGAAAGGCAACATAGATATTAACCCGGTCTGTATCCAACCATACTTAGTTGTGCTAAGTATGGCAGAAGCTCCTTGGGACGCTGTGTTTAGCAATTTTGTCCTTCGTTGCACGGGTGATTTTCGTGCTCGCCTACTAATCTGGTGGTCCGGAGTTCGATTCTCGGCTCTGCCAACGCGGAATCAGAGGAATGTATTTCTGGTGATAGAAATTCATTTCTCGATATAATGTGGCTCGGATCCCACAGTAAGCTGTAGGTCCCGTTGCTACGAAACCAAATGGTTCCTGGTTACGTAAAAATATCTAATCCTTCGGGAATGCCCTAGGAGAGCTGTTAATCAATTCATTGGTCTGGTAAAACTAAGATATCCTTATCTAATCCCTCGGGGATTGAAAGTATCATATACACCAATTTCTATATTGTGTGGTAGATAAATTATATTAAGAAACGATATCTTCGTGCGGCCGTCTACTTAATTAGCATGAGTTTACCTGGACTTTGACAAAGGTGGATATATACACCGGGATAATACCGTCAACATGTTCATCATGACGCCAACCCTCCGATCAGAAAGAAAGGGTCAGTACTTGGACAAGTGACAAGCGATGAACACCAAGAGCAGCCCTGAGTTAATAAGTTCCAGTGACAATCGATGAAAACTGCGACGGGGAAAGGGCCCTAAATGAAACCCGAATGGCCAAAAGCCAACAGGGAGTAGACGTAATGTGATGGGAGCCAGTAGGCGGCAGGTACTGGGGTCCTCCGCCCTCAATTTAGCAGGTGAGGCGGCGGCGGCGGGGTTGGCGTGACGGCCAGGATAATGGCTATTTTGTAATGGATATTTACGGCCGCGTCAAGATCAGCCTCCGTAGTATTCACCACGTAATTAAGCCTTAATTAAGGGCCAATAAATCATGATGATGATTAAAAGGCCTAATCTCCAATTTGGTGTAATCTGGCTGATCTTCGGCATCGTTATTAGGAATTCGGCCCTGAAATTTAACTGCCATCTCATTTCGCGGTCATCTTCTCCGTTAATGAATGATAGAAGGATGATTGTACAATACGAGAGAGAGAGAGAGAGAGAGAGAGAGAGAGAGAGAGAGAGAGAGAGAGAGAGAGCTAATAGGTGTTTGCAATCCAAAAATGGCGGCTTAGTTACGTAACCCTTCGAAGAATATATTACTGGATGAACTGGATGAGAGAGAGAGAGAGAGAGAGAGAGAGAGGAGAGAGAGAGAGAGAGAGAGAGAGCACAAATAGGTGTTTGCAACCCAAAAATGGCGGATTAGTTACGTAACCCTTCGAAAAGAATAGATTACTGGATAGAGAGAGGGAGAGAGAGAGAAACTAATAGGTGTTTGCAATCTAAAAATGGCGGCTTGGTTAAGTAATCCTTCGAAAGAAATATATTACTGGATGATCTGGATGAGAAGAGAGAGAGAGAGAGAGAGAGAGAGAGAGAGAGAGAGAGAGAGCGCACTAATAGGTGTTTGCAATCCAAAAATGGCGGATTAGTTACGTAACTCTTCGAAAAGAATATATTACTGGATGAGAGAGAGAGAGAGAGAGAGAGAGAGAGAGAAAGTAGGCATGGTCAAGTGGCAATAGCTTCCGTTTTAGCGTAAGGGTTTGAAAATTCGTCCATGGAAAAAATATCATCCGAAAATTTCTTATATTTTGTAGCATCTTAGACCATTACTAATAAGACTTTCACCACTGCAACAATCGGAACTCATTTTGGCATGATGCCGCTCATATTAGACTGCACGGAATCGTTGCAAGTACATAAGCATTGACTACTGGGAGGAAGTTGCTACCTAACATTCACCGCGTGTCACCTATCCAAGTACTGACCACACCAAACCTCTCTCTCTATCTCTAGTTCCACGTTGGCCGGGTGCATTTCGCGTTCGGCTACCAACCAGGTGGTCCGAAGTTCGATTCTCGGTTTGGCCAACGCGGAACCACAGGAATTTATTTCTGGTGATAGAAATTCGTTTCTCGATACAATGTGGTTCGGATTCCACAATAAGCTGTAGGTCCCGTTGCTAGGTAACCAATTGGTTCCTAGTTACGTAGAAATATCTAATCCTTCGGGCCAGCCCCAGGAAAGCTGTTCATCAGCTCAGTGGTCTGGTAAAACTAAGATATACTTTCTCTCTCTCTCTCTTTATATATATATATATATATATATATATATATATATAGATTTATATATTATATTATATTATTAAATTTTATTATATTAATTATATACTATCTTTATATATATAATTATATATATCATATATATATATATAAATATAATAAAAATTTTAATTATACCATACATATATCATTAAATTTTATATATATATATATATATGATATATATTATCATTATATATTATATATATATATAATATATATATAATTATATATATATATATACATATATATTAATTTCTTAAAGCTTAAAAAAATTGAAGGAGACAAAACATCCATACTCAAGGATCTTGGCACTTTGGTGACTGATCTGATGAATCAACATTAGTGTCTAGTATCCCTCACTTATTAGGAACATTATACATACATACATGCATACGTGGAGAGAACCTACTTTCATGGTCACAATGACATTGAGACTTCTGGATTTCCTCACATTCTTTGGTTGAGTTTACCAATTGCTAGTATTGAATCCGAAGCAAAATGGATGAAAAGGTCTCCTTCTCTGGTGGGATTCGAACCCACGAAGAGAAGTCTTATGTTTCGTCAAACCACTATGAAATGAGGAAGCAGGTAAGGAAAGAGGTTTCTTGTTCATTTTTCCTTAAAATTTGATTTTAAAAGTTGTTGCGATAAGCCTACCGAGAAAGTGTGGGGAAATAAAAAAAGTTGAGATTTAGTGACAAGTGAACAAGGAAGTGAGGAACGAGAGCAAGAATTGGGTTTTGTCCTAGAGGGCAGATGAGACTAAACTACGGAGATCTACTGGAAAAGTATCCGGAGATCTACTGGGAAAGTGCAAGGAAACGACAACCTTCACCAGACCAATGCTTAACTAGTAACTACGTAAGGCATAATAGTGCATTGAATTTATACTTCACATTCCTATTCTGTGTCCTGTTAAGATAATTAGTTCCTTAAACTGGGTTCTCATGACAGTCAAAATCCGGTTTTTCCTAGTCAAGGTAATACCCTCAATCTGATTTGGTCATTATATTCGTACTCATATTGATATAGTGTCTGCACTAATGTGCAATGTGCATATATATATATATATATATATATATATATATATATATATATATATATATATATATATATTATATATATATTGTAATAACTTAAATTATTTTGCTGGTTTCCCTTGTAAGGTAAATTTAATATTCATTTTTGCCTAAATCACAAGGAACTGCTTGTTGATTCGTTTCGCTCCCTTATCAGTGTTTATGTATATGCAATTATTACTTATGCACTAGTTTCCCTCTTTTCATATTTCAATGAGCGGTGTATCGTTTTCTGTAACTGCCTCTCTTCGCCTCATGGTTTTACTCTGATTTTTTCGTAACCTTACGTCAGGCGAAGGTGAATTCCGTTACTGCTCCCTGAGGGAAGGTTCAGCTACCGTATTGCTTGTGCACTCCGCCCATCGTTTTTCTTCAACACTGTCTTGTTGAAACATTACACACTAGCTTCCTTCAGCGTCTCCTACTGTTGGTGGTGGAAGTCAGACCCGAGCCTTCCTTCGCAAGTTTGTCTGTGAGTTTTGCAGCTGCCAATCATTAAATTCCGACGCAAAGGAACCTGTATTGTATATCATTATGAATTAGTATCTGAAATATTCTATCTTATCAATCCTCTCTCCATGTAAATGTTCTTTCACCCCTTTGTGCATCTTCTGCCGCCCTCATGACTACTATTTTTGTTCTTGACACATGATGCATTCTATTAAACAAGTTCTGTCAATCTCGTGATGTTCAAACTGTAATGAAATACTTAGAATATGCATCATCTGCATATTCTAAGCATTTCATTACAGTTTGTAATAATCTTACTGCTTTTTCCTAATTTATTCATCTAAATTGTTTTGCAAGAGCTATGTCACACGTCAATTTGTGTCATGGAATTGGGGAAAAGTTTTATAACAAAATCTCATGACGACGTCACTTCCTCAATGATACAATTTCTCTCTAATGACATACAAACTGCTTTCTTCATTCCCTTCATGACAAGATCAAAGTAAAATGTGAAGGAGAAAATGTCTGTATGATATGTGTCGACGGATAAATAAGGTCAGGCTGCCGACCATGATAAATATGAATTACTAAGTAGAAGATGACACGAGCTTTTGAGACAGACAGACAGACTGACACAACAACAAACACACTGACAGACATATACGCAAAAAACCAAAGCTTGAATAGTGACACAGCTCTGTTAAAGTCCTTATTAACCGAACAATGTGGTCAGTTCTGGCGATCACCCACCCCCCCCCCAAGTTTATAATATCGGTGTCACAGGGTTTAATAAAACTTAAATCAACTTCCCGCTGGAGCTGCTAACTAGATCAAAACGATACTGAAACCGACCCAATTGGTCGGTGGTGCTTCGTGGAAGCGAGGGTCTGGAGAGGGCGGCATAGGTGTCACGGGTTCCTCCCTCAAGATTCCGGTTTATGAAGAGTGCCAACTAGTGCCAACAACTTTCCGCGACTTAGGTCTTTTTTCTTTTTTAATCCTTGACGACAGAGCTTTGGGGTTAATGTGTGTTAAGGACTTTCCGCAGAAGAAAAGGGCCACTTGGGAAGCTTCGCTTTTACGCCTCACATCAAACGTTCTTTGCGAGATTGGCCTTCCGGGGAAAATGAAATCTTTCTCAGAAAACTTTGCCTTAATAAGACGCGGTGAAAATAAGGCTTATTAATTTAATAACTTGTTTCTATTTCTTTTCAGTATGCTTCGACCTTTGCCTAAGAAATACATGATTTGTTTGTATTAAGAAAGGTTTACATAATTTTCTCTCTACTGATAAGCTGGAACTGAGTTGCTGTTTTATACATTCAGCCAATTTTGTCTTTTATACTTCAAACAAATATAAACATTTGTTTATCAAGGGACAGGGTCACTTGCTTTAATATCGAAATATTTTTTTTATGCTTTACATAGCTACAATGATCCCGTGAGCGAGGACGCTAGTTGGCTGGTTTTGCACACACACACACACACACACACACACACACATACAAGCCTGGGGACAGGAGAGAGGAATCTTCTTCACAAGACAGCCTGGCAGTCAGGCGCGAACGGCACTGATCTTAACCAGTGGTTCTCAACCTGGGGGCTGCGCCCCCCTAGGGAGGCGTCAGCAATTTCCAAGGGAGGCGCTAGCCCTAGGGAAAAATGAATAAAAAAATTGCCTATTTATATTCGTTATTCTCTTAACGAGTGAGAAACTAATATTCATAAGTTTATGAAAAAATGCAAAAGTATCGCCTTATAACGTTACTTTCCTAGAGTCTACTACTCTAGTTAGGCTCATTGGGCTGACAATGTTTTGTAATGATTGACTTCCTCCCTATCCCTCGAAATGCCTTTATTTTTTTCTTTTTCAAGTCTGGGAGGGAATTTGACTCACATATGCAAGGGGGGTGTGGAAGGAAGGAACGACTCTTAGAGGGGGCGTGGCCATATAAAGGTTGAGAACCACTGGTCTTCACTAATTCCCGAAAACTAACGAAGTAACCGGGTGATATTTTGCTTTAATATTCACATGACATCTTTACATCATGAAATATACTTCAGTTACCAATTACTTGTACAAAATTCCAGTTCATAGTTTCTTACAAAAGCCCTTAGTTTAACCAGACCACTGAGCTGATTAACAGTTCTCCCAGGGCTGGCCCCGAGGATTAGATATTTTTACGTGGCTAGGAACCAATTGGTTACCTAGCAACGGGACCTACAGCTTATTGTGATATTCGAACCACATTATATCGAGAAATGAATTTCTATCACCAGATATAAATTCCTGTGATTCCGGGTTGGCCGTGCCGAGAATCGAACTTTGGACCTTCCGGATTGGTAGCCGAACGCGAAAACCACCCGTCCAACGAGGGACTGGAGCAGAGAGGTGCTCTGACAAGAAATCATTAGAGCGACAAACTCATTTAACCCAAATGCTTGTACTTATCCACCGACGACAGTAAGGGGATCATGCGTATGAACATGTCGCATTTCGTATTGTCAAAATAACCAACCAGGCTGCCATTATTTGAGCAAGACTCAAGAGCTGACTTAAGTAATCTAATTTTTGAGGTATTTTCTTAGAAACAAATGCTCAAAAGAGCAGACTTGAATTTTGAATTTCCCTTATTTTTTCGAGCATAAAAACCAGACACAAAAGGATGTCAACGTTTTCTCACTTCATGAGAAACAAATTTCCAAATTGAAAAGAATTAATGACACGTAAAAATCAGTCAACGCAGTTAATGAGGTGCATTGTCCCATCAATAAAGCATTCCGCCCGCTTCCTCTCTCGCGGATTCCTCAGATACGCGACGAACAATTATCAAACGTGAGTCTTTTTGTGCAGTGATGAAAAGACTAACAGAAATTCGTGCATAAAAGGTTAAGGAAAACTATTCTTTTTTATCGACTGCGAACGAACGAGGATACGAAGAAATGACAGTATAAATATTGTCTGATACAATACATGAAATGTTTTATCTACCGGCAGCGATTTTTTGTTGTCAAGAACGCCAGTGGTTCAGATTAAAAGAGCGCATCTTTTATTTACTATCTAGCAGAGGAAATGTTTAACTGTCGACACGAGAGTCCTTTTGTTACAACAGAATCAAGGACACAGAACACAAACGTAGTTCTCTTATCTGTTGCTCGATGTATAAATGGTAACTTTTTGAGCAAAAGAGCTCGCGCTACAATACATCCATGTAGCACAGACTAGCGGGATTTTTTCCAATTATTGTAATTTATGATTATATGAAGCGTGAAAAACTGAAATAAACGGTTTTAGCCAAACTCATTTACATACCAAACCTGTGCTCATGTGCGGCTCCTTCTATCTCAACCCTAACCACCCATCGACTGACCCCGTTCCAGGTCACTTGCCTCAGAACAAATGTATCGAGTAACAGGTTGCAAGCTGCGTCAGCAGTGGGTGGCAAACACTACTGGCTGGACGGGAAGGAGGCGAGGTTCTTGAACAGTTCACAATCATTAAAAAGGATATACCCGAGTGACTGGCGGCCCCCCACCACAGCCCCCCCACCAAACCCCCACAAAAACTGGTTTAGAGAATAATGGAAAAATCTAATGTGGAGTCGAAATCGGTAGTAGTTTGCTTCCGCCGACAGTATTGGAGAGAGAGAGAGAGAAAAAAAAAACATTTATTTCCAACAGCTGCTGCCAGGTACATTTAGCTTTCTGTAAAAGGAAACTATTGAGACGGATTTCTGTCTGTTCGTCCGCCCTTACATCTTAGACCCTACTGAGATTAGAGGGATGCAGATCAGTATGTTGACCATCCAACCTCCAATCATTAAACATATCAAATGGCAATCCTCTCGCCTCAGCAGTTTTTATTTTATTGAAGGCTAAAGTCAACCATGATTGCGCGTCTGACACCGCGATAGGTGTCAACAACACAGGCAACCACCAGGCTGTGTCTGAAAGTTTCATGAGCCGCGGCTGAGATTTTCATACAGCATTATACGCTGTACAAAAAATTCGATTGCGCCGAAGAAACTTGGGCTCATTTGTTTTACTTGTTTGAGGTAGAGCTCAGATTCTTCAAATCGTCTTTATCTTCTTTTTCATAGCTTCTGGGTTACAATAGGGCACAGGTCTGTCCATCGTAATGATGTCGGTGATAGGCATCACAATAGAACACTAATAAAACACAGCATTGTTCTTTATTCCATCTCAAACTCTTTTGTCCACATTATTCAGCTATCCACAAAATTTCGCTGAAATTCACCATTCAAGTTGTACGTCATATGGTGAAGAAACAATCAACAGGGAGGCTGGGATATATATTTACGAGACTTTTGTCCAATACTGTCGGCGTAGGCAAACTGCTGCCGATGAAATTTAATAAAAAAAAAAAAAAAAAAAAAAAAAAAAAAAAAAAACTGGCGATTTCGACTCCACATTAGATTTCTCCATTATTCTCTTAGCCAGTCTCTGAATCAATTTCCTTCTCAGAAAAGCCTGCAAAGTTTGCTGATGTTATTACTGATCAAAATGCAAAATCTCCGGTTATAATGAACCGTATCACTCACATACAGACTCAAAGCTTCCTTACGTTTCTCTGTTTATCTTGCATTTTGGCGTTTTGAGAGAGAGAGAGAGAGAGAGAGAGAGAGAGAGAGAGAGAGAGAGAGAGAGAGAGAGAGAGAGAGAGAGAGAGAGAGAGAGAGAGAGAGAGAAACTTTGGCTGGCAGACAGAAATATTCGAGTTGTTCTACAGATTTTATAAAAAAACACAACGATGCACATAATCTTCGAAAACGAATTAACATCATGAATCCATGGTACAAATCAATGCTTCCATGCTGTACTACGATTACCTAGTCTTGTTGTAAACACTTCATACCAAAATGTGACCTACTTTCTTTTTGAAACAACGGAATAACTAAGTGAATTGAATTCGCTTTATTATGAATCTCGAAAACATCGTATTTTGCTAAACATTATGATTTCTGCTCTGTATTTTGTCACTAAGATAAAAAGAAACTGTCGGGGTAAAAATAGATTTTGATTACAAATCACTGTTAGGTAACCTCAACGGTTTTCTAGTTTCTTGCTTGCTATAAATATCAAAACGCTGCTATAGACCCCGTCCACATTATCGCTAAGAAGAGGGTTCCCGAGTATGTGGCCTTCAATGGTTAATAACAAGAACCTTCCCCGCTAATGATCCTTATTACTAGTTACTAGGTCAAGCATAATTGCTCTACCTCATACATTTCTTTCTCTCTTTCTGCCCTCGACTCTAGTATTCTAGTGTGTGTTAAAAGTTCACCAACAAGCACGCTGGAGTACACACTATCTAATCTATCTATATAATATATATATATTGATATATATATACATATATATATATATATATATATATATATTATATATATATATATATATATATGTGTGTGTGTGTGTGTGTGTGTGTGTGTGTGTGTGTGTGTGTGTTTGTGTGAATAAATGGATAAATAAATTCGTGAAATCATTTGGGCATGTGTAGAATGTATTACAGTCGTTGTTACGCAACTAAAATGTTAAACAACGGGTGTAAAATACACAAAAAGCAAAATATGTTGTATCTTAAAATTCATGAGTTTGCAAGACAAAACCAAACCATAAAGAGGTCACAAACTAAAAAGTGGGTCTGCTCACTCCCTTGTCTCCTACTACATTTCAATCTTCTTTCCACCTCTCGTTCCAGGAATTGTGTCCCGGTCTTGAACAGCCTAAACCTGGTTCTTCTAACATCCTGAACTATTCAAAGCTAAGCTCTTTATGTATTTTACAGCCGTCTGGCATATTTTTACAGGGTATCACATCAGTCTGAACTTGCAAAGGTGACAAAGTGTTTAGATATAACAATTGCCTTTATTTATCTAACTATTTATTTATTTACTTGTTCATCTATCTTTCCTTTTTCGAGTTTATGACCTACGATGGGACCTGACATACAGGCGTGTCTGTTTGTCTTTCTGTCTGCAGTTAGGATCATGAAACGATTCAGAATGCCTACTGAACTTGGAAAACTTTCCTTCCTGTCTGTTTAAAATTACCATTTGAATATAGACTTAGAACGCATATATGTAGAGTTTATTTCTGAGATTTTATGTATATATACACACACACACACACACACACACACACACATATATATATATATATATATATATATATATATATATATATATATATATATATATAATTGAAAAAATCAGTATAAAGATGTCTTTAACCGTGCTGAAGCAGGCAGACGAGGGAGGGACTACCGGATTCTGCCAGAAATTTCTGCAACCAAAGAATCTGTGGCGAGGCTATGTATTCAGAAAGATACCTCTGTTGCAAGTGAATTTCAAGGAAATTTTGCGCATGGGTATGATATGGTCCTATTTTCATTATGTAAAATAACTCGCCACTTTCAGTTATACCACGAGAGTGCGAACTGTAGTTTTAATATTACAAATTTAGTGGAAATATTTGCTTTCTCAGAGCTTTTGAAACCCTTTGCGACTGTTTGACCGTGGGTATACCTAAGGAATCGGCGGTATTGTCATCTTCAATCTTATCAAAAAAGGGGAAAAAGTCTTCACGCGTAAAACATCGAAGAACAAGATACATATTGATAATGGATGTTAATTTGTCAGAAAAAGTTTTAAACCTTAATTGTGTTAGGGATTAGGCAGCTGACCGTTTTTAAATATACTAACTATTTTTCCCCGCAATAATCATAGAGTTAATTACCTAAACCAACGAAGTTAGAAAAGGTTATTCATCTGTGGCTGATTTCGTTAGATTGTTCGTTGTTTACCATTCAAGCGGATAGAGCGCAAAATTACCACTGGCTATCAATGAAATTTTGTCGAGGTGCGGCCTGTGGGGGCCAAGGAGGAGTTGGTCACATTTCGAAATGAATCCGGATGCCGATGCGGTTTCATGTTTTCGCTTACCCGGGGAGTAAGCCTGCAAACTACTTTGATTTTGTTGTTGTTGTTGCTGTTGTGGGTGGGGGGTAGGAAAGTCCTATGGAAAAGCCTAAAAAGGTCTGAAAAAGGTGCCTTGCGTTGAGTTAAAGATACAGGCATTTTAGGATAAGATATTTATAACCTATTTATTAGAATGAAAATGTAAAAAATGAATAACGTGCATGTTAAACAGTATAGAACAATTACTTCTCCCAAAATATTGCCTATTTATTTTAATTTTCGTTGGTGAAACGACGCCCTATTTGACTGTAGATTTTGGCATGCGCCTCGAGTAAGCTGGAGGTCGGATCACGCCTTGTTTATCTTTTTTATTGTTAGGTGGGGTAAAGGCGGAGGTATGCGTCCACAATCTGCTTTCTATTTTGTGTGCGTGAGGGGGAGGGGGGTTGGGGAGCGGGGTCTTTGTCTCTTATGGTTATTTGAATTTTTCGTTACACTTGACCTAATTCACTCAAAATTTTGTTTTGCCTGTAATCAGTGCGTTCATTAGGAGCGGAGCTTTAATGAAAAATTACCGAAAAATTACTGTAGTATTGCTAAATTGGGAGCCAGTGTGACAATTAATATTTAATTCAGCAATAATTTGGAAGCTTATAGATGAATCTTGGCATCTGCTACTGGAAGTTCTTACCAATTCCTTGAAAGATTTTTTTTTTTAATATTTCAGAACGCATCTCTTTGCAGTAATTTATGGCTTGCAACATAAGACAATGAAATGCATATTTCATTATAATTCTTATCATAACTATTATTCAAAAAGATCGAGTATTCATATGAAACAATTCCACTCAAAGGAATACTTCTTTTGTGGTGAAAGTAATAACAGAAAGAAATGGAAGAAACTAAGGCAATGAGGTACAGAAAAAAAGCCCGCATATTAATAACGTGTGGCTTTGAATCGCGAGTAATAAAGAAGTTTCAAAAGAGATTTTATCGCTACCTTTCCTCTTCGGATATTACTTTGTTCATCTGCCAGACTTCATCTTGGAAACCAAACGGCACGGATTGAGCAATACTTTTTGCTGGTGGTGACTATTGCCTAATACCACACTTTCAAACGCAGAAAACATCATGGCAATACAACGTGAGTTATATAAATCATATAAGCTACATTAAAGAATATTGTGGGATTGTTGGCTGATCGTATGATAAGAAATTCCTGTCAGAACTTATTGCATTTTCTTAACAACTAATAACTTAATAAGAATAATGATCATTAAGTGAAAACCTAAGAAACTAACCCAGAATGCTGTCAGTCACTGAAAATGCATTAAAACATTTCGAATAAATGCTTAATAAGACAATCACGCATTTATGAAATCTACCCCTAGCTCTGCGTAATTTTCCTGCGTTATGTACTGCTTAATTGTCATCAATAAAAGCTAAAAGCAATATGAAGATTCGATCACAAAAAAGTACAACCACCAATTAAAACAAATAAAAAATGCGCATTAAATTCTCAGCCACAGCCCATGAAACTTTCGGCCACGCCCCGTAGGTGGCCTGTGTTGTCGGCACCAATAGCGGAGTCAGACGCACGATCATGGGTAACTTTAACCCTAAATAAAATAAACTATTGAGGCTAGAAGGCTGCAATTTGATGTGTTTGATGATTGGAAGGTGGATGGTCAACATACCAATTTGCAGCCTTCAAGCCTCAGTAGTTTTTAAGATGTGAGAGCGGAAGGGCAGACAAAAAGCCATCTCCATAGTTTCCTTTCACAGGAAACTAAAAACTGAAAATGCATGACACTTACGTAGTTATTAACTGACTCGGAGTATACTTCTTACGAATTGCTTTGTGATTATGGAATTTATGACAAACAAATGATTGTTAAAAAAAAAGGAACAAATCAAGAAAAAAAATGATAAAATGAAATAGCTGCCCGATTCTCACTACATTCTCCATCTTCCGATGTCTAAAAACAAATAATAATAATAATAATAATAATAATAATAATAATAATAATAATAATAATAATAATAATAATAGTAAAACTAGCCATCTTGTCCGACCTAGCGCCTATCCTCTCCCAGTATAAAATCATAGAGCAATTCCAGTGTACGGACAAGAGAAAGGACCAGTTTTTCATTCAAATAAAACCATCCTTCTGACAGACACACGCACGAACGCCAATAGGTGAAGGACGCCCATCAGCCACGTTCCTACCGGGACAGGCCAAGCACGAATTCGGATTTTCGGAAGCGGCAAAAAATCGCAAAATAATTAGCCCTCGCAAAATGAGCATTCCTTTCAGCTAATGAACATAATGTTAATTACCATTGCGCATATGATCAAGATCATAAATTCAGTGCAAATGAATTTTGATGCCAAATACGTCTGCCATTTATTTTCCAATATATCGCTGCGACGGGAACAGGAAATGTTGTGAATTAGTTCATAATTAGTATGTACTTGCAAGAGGAGTCTTTATTTAATTATATGCATGAAATATCTAATGAATAATTTGCCTATTCAAACCTTGCCTGAAAAAGATGAGCAATGAAGTCATTTAAAAGAGCTGAAAACTGAAAAAGGACGAATATGACAAGAAAAAACGAAAATGAATAAACAAACTGGACATTTAGGGGAGAGGCAGCCTTAGACACCAAAGAACGATGGCAGGTTCCTTCATTTCTAAACTAAAATATTCTACTGCCGCTCACACCTATCCCCTGCGGGTGATGCCCTTTTTAGCAACAGAATATTAAAAATTCTATCAATACGTCCTTTGAGTCGCAAGGAATGTTCAACGCAAGGATAATATCCTTCGCAGGACATATTTCTGAGTTGTGACAAACGAATGATCATGGATTTTTTTACGCTAACAGAAAACTTTCCACCAATATAATCCCATTTTTTGTCGTAGGCGATGCATCGGATATACACGAGTGCGGCCTCATCTCTTCATAACAAACATTACATATAAATAATTTTCGTACCAACTTCAAAACATAGATTATTTGAAAAAAATTCGCACCAACAGTCTCGAGACCGAAAAATATGAGCCCCCAATACTGTTCCTCAAGCACAATATATAACATTCAAGCAAAACCGTATCCACTAGTCTACTAGGGAAAAGGGACGCAAAGATACCAGTAAGCCAATAGGCAAAACCAATCAAGGCCCATAAGCTTTCGTCAGGCAGATGAAAACACACGCATGCACATCACACACACATACACACCGAGGAAATCATACGATAAAAGGTGCGGGAAAAGCTGTTCCCGGATTTACAGGTTACGAAAGAGACTCACAAGACTTCGGACATCACAACACAAAGCTTCAAAGAACAAAAGAACAGGTCAAAAGATTATGCCAAGAAGGAAAAATCAAGAAATGCTTCCGAGTATTAAAAATGAAACTATAAATAAACATGATTCAAGAATTTGCTTTACGTGAAGAATTAGAACAAATCATTTCATGATTGAGTCACAAAAATCAGTTTTTTCTCATTGCTCCAGTTCGGTTTATTTTCACCGAAGGAACTAAAATTCATTAAAAGATGAAAAGTAAAATATGCAGCTAAGTCTCTTCGGCGCCTCGAGTTTTCTATATGGCGTATAATGCTGTATGAAGCTCTCAGTCACGGCCCAGGAAACTTTCAGCCGCGGCACATGACACTCTCAGCCACGGCCTGATTGTTGGCACCTATAGCTGTGCCAGAAGACGATCATGGTTAACTTTAACCGTAAATAGAATAAAAACTACTAAGGTCACAGGGCTGCAATTTGGTATGTTTCATGATTGGATGGTGGGTGATCAACATACCAATTTGCAGCCCTCTGCCCTCAGCACCCGGAACTGTAATCATCTAACTGGCAAAATTATCTTTAGATTGGAATGTCTGCAGAATCTTCAGCGGACAGAATCCCTTCTAAATTCGGCATTCTGATAAGATCTCGTCTATCCTTACATTAATTAGAATAACATTCTCAAGTACGACCACTTCAAGTAAGATATTTTGAAACAAAGCGATCTTAAAATGATATCAACTGACTGCATCCTATATCAGCAATACCAGACTAGACTGCATACTAGAAGAACAAACTTACCATTATGATTGTATAAAAGAATAAAAATATAAGCCATTCAAATTTATAAATCTGAATTCGAAGGGGAAAAATTCTGAAGTCTAAATTCCAGCAGTAGAGTTCCGAAGACTGTAGCTGACCACACTGTTAGGAAGCTCAGTATTAACCGGAGATTTTTTTTTTATCAATAATTCTATATCGTACTACACTGGTCTCTGCATTTACGGGACATAATGGGAGTAGATAAGGGAAGTAATTAATCCGTCCCATGGGACTGTTCAAATAAGGGAAACAGTGAAAGCAGAGAACAGGTTGACTAATTAAAAAAAAAAAAAAAAAAAAAAACACCTAAGTAGTATTAGCATCCTTGTTTGGGGAGGGATTGAGAGCCAATAGCAGGGGGACAATGCCTGATGGTCTTGCCCTTTGTGGGGTGGTCTCACTGGCCCTGGATTTTTGCTTTTGTAATAAAAGAGCCAGTAAAAAAAAATGAGCTTTCCTCTTCCTTATTGTTATTTCCTCTTATTTCTTATGTCATATTCTAGTATTGGTGTATATAGGTTGTCTGTCAAAAACTGTATCCGCAAATGCAGACTGAAGTATCTCTAAGGTGAAAATCTAAAAAAAAAATCTATAAATTATAATAACAGCAAAAGGTAGATTTAAACAATTCATTGAGCAAAAGATTCTTTGCATCGAATCCCTTGCAAAAATATGTTTCGGTAGCCAGAATTCTAGCAACGGGTTCCTGTTAAGAATTCTAGTGGCGCTCCCCTTCAGAAGAATTCCAGCGCTGGCCTCTTGAAACCTGAATGTCAGCAGAATTCCCTTTACACGACGATTCCAGCCAAAAGGTTCCTGTGATCCCAGTTATCACTACGGAAGCATTATAGCGAAAGATTCTACGATTCAGAATCGGAGCAGAACTTTCGACAGTCAAGACTTATAAACACTCAAACCGGACAAGTTTGCGTTTGTAATATAGTAAATTCACATCACCCGTGCATGTGATATGTGATGTCTAGGCCAGTCCCTTACGACGCTCCTGATTGGCTGATGATAAGCCAATCTCAGGGCTGGAAACTCTCAGTCTCTCTCGAGAGTTCACATAGCCCGGATGTACATTCCACTTCTCCTGAAGAATAGTATCCCTCAGGAGAGATGGAGCATACATCCTACCTATGTGAATTCTCTCGAGAGACAGAGTTTCCAGCCCTGTGACTGGCTTATCAACAGCCAATCAGGAGCGTCGTAAGGGACTGGCCTAGACATCAAATGCAAGGGTGATGTGAATCTACTACAGCAGGATAGGCCACCGGTAAAGCAAGAAATGAACAAAGTTCTTGCCTGAAAGCATTCACTGATGCTTGAAAAGCGAAAGCAACCAGACTGCTTGAATAACTACCGGTTGGGTGAATCACTCAAAGACTTGACTGCAGATGAGAGCAAATGGATTAGTCGCGAACCTGGAAGAGGAGAATAATACTACTCGGGGAGATGGACAGCCATTTAATGGACCGCCGGCGGAAAGGGACAATGAGGTGATGGTCTTCATAAACGACTTTCTTAGTAAACATATAAAGTCAGAAGACGGGAATAGCAATATTAAGTCACCAGTTTATATAAATAAAAACGTACCTACATATATACTCAAATGTGTATAAACGAGAAAACAATTGGTACGGAACCTCTGACTTTTATTTTCCTGTGCTATTCGCGCAATGTAGTACATATGTATGTATGTATGTATGTATGTATTTTGTATATATATATATATATATATATATATATATATATATATAATATATATATATTTATATGTATATATATAGATATATATATCTATGTATATATATATATAATATATATATATACATACATACTATATATATATATATATGACTGGTAAAAGTGTTCTGTAACAACAGAATTCCATCTAATAAAAGGAGCCCATAAAAACACCAAAATGTAGAGAGAAAAGTACTATATTTCAGAGACTGCTGTCTCTCTCTTCAGGTATATGAATGAGAAAAGTTTACAGAAAAGGTGGTATTTATACCAAGAGATTCGTCCACAAGTAAGCCAATTTAGGTCACCCCGCTGTATAATCTTCCTTTAATCTTCTTAAGCGTTGGTTTGAATGAACACTGCGTCGACGATGTCCGAGGTCCAATTCCCTTTTGAGATGTTCATTACCTGCTTCTCTTTTATTAAGGCCGATTCCATCATTTGACTCTTGTACCGGCAGTTGCTGCTATAAATTACACGTGACATATTCCAGTTTATTCTATGGTTATGTTCATTTATATGATTGAAAATAGCCGAGTTCTGTTGTCCATACCTAACTGACCGTTTGTGTTGTATTAATCTCTGGGGAAGTGATTTACCTGTAAATCCGATGTAAGATTGGTCACAGTCCTGGCATGGGATCTCATATACCCCAGAGTCTTTGGGCGATGTCTTTTGTTGGACGTTAATCAGGGATTTGGCTAAGGTATTTGGGTAGGTAAATGCAAAAGGGTTGGATTTCCCAAGGGTGTGAGTTACTCTCTTAATCGTCTCCAGGTGGGGAATTTTTATTTTATTGTTGGGTGTGTCTCTGGTCTTGTCTTTAGGGGGTCGGTAGAAAAATTACGTTTGCTTTTTAAATTGCTTTCTCAATTATATGGTCAGGATACTTTAAAGATGAAAGTTGCTTGCGAATTAGCATCAAATTTAAAGTTGAATGGGAAACAGACAACAAAATTCCTTTTCTTGATGTTTTAATAATCAGAGACACGACAGAATACAAATTTACCATATACAGAAAAGCCAACGTTCTCACTTTCATATATTCACTACTTTAGCTATCATGACAATACTATCAAGATAAGTCTAGCTAGCAACCTATTCTTAAGAGCCTTACGAATTTGTTCCCCAGATTTCCTGGAAAAAGAATTTGAACTAATTCGCAAGCAACTTCATCTTTAAAGTATCCTGACCATATAATTTGAGAAAGCAATTCAGAAAAACAAACGTAATTTTCTACCGACCCCCTAAAGACAAGACCAGAGACACACCCAACAATAAAATAAAAATTCCCCACCTGAAGACGATTAAGAGAGTAACTCACACCCTTGGGAAATCCAACCCTTTGCATTTACCTACCCAAATACCTTAGCCAAATCCCTGATTAACGTCCAACAAAAGACATCGCCCAAAGACTCTGGGGTATATGAGATCCCATGCCAGGACTGTGACCAATCTTACATCGGATTTACAGGTAAATCACTTCCCCAGAGATTAATACAACACAAACGGTCAGTTAGGTATGGACAACAGAACTCGGCTATTTTCAATCATATAAATGAACATAACCATAGAATAAACTGGAATATGTCACGTGTAATTTATAGCAGCAACTGCGGTACAAGAGTCAAATGATGGAATCGCCTTAATAAAAGAGAAGCAGGTAATGAACATCTCAAAAGGGAATTGGACCTCGGACATCGTCGACGCAGTGTTCATTCAACCAACGCTTAAGAAGATTAAAGGAAGATTATCAGCGGGGTGACCTAAATTGGCTTACTTGTGGACGAATCTCTTGGTATAAATACCACCTTTTCTGTAAAGTTTTCTCATTCATATACCTGAAGAGAGAGACAGCAGTCTCTGAAATATAGTACTTTTCTCTCTACATTTTGGTGTTTTTTATGGGCTCCTTTTATTAGATATATATATATATATATATATATATATATATATATATATATATATATATATATATATATATATATATATATATATATATATATATATATGTGTGTGTGTGTGTGTGTGTGTGTGTGTGTGTGTGTTTGTGTATCTCACATCTACAGCTTTTTCTTATTTACGGCGTTTTTGTTTTCCAAAATGAATTTCATCCGTACTTCTAGAATGTCTTTTGCACTTCTAGTTCCGAAAAGCAAAGCGGAGCTTAATTTATCATAAATGAAAATATTACAAACTTTTAAGTTTCTTCTAATCGCAGTTCCCGTTCTAATCGAACTTCCCCTCCTTCAAAGCGGACTTGGAAAATAGCCCCGCACACCAGCGTGAGACTAATAGATGCAAAAGAATATTGAAAACCGCTTTTAAAAATCGTCGTCAGCGACTTGAACATAAAATGAAAACACTCACCTTTATCACAGGAACTCCGACTGAGTGACCGAGAATCTTACCTGGAAGAGAAAACACTAATCAATATCTAGGTCGAAAAGATTTTATTTTCGCCAAGAGTAAATGCTCCGCTCAAAAAAAAAAAAAAAAAAAAATAAATAAATAAACATAAAAGATGTGAAGCAAATCTTAGTATGAAAGATCTGTCACTGTTTGTGAAATCAAGAGAAAATCTTGACGTATCCTACGGCCTATTCATAACAGATCTAGGCCAAAGGCGCCGAATCAGAGAAAAATATGTAATCCCTCTGGCTGATAGTGGACTTTTCTTGTTTCTTTTTTTCCTCTCAGGCATCGCAGTTTTAAAATATACGTAGTTTTTCCTTTCACCTTTTTGTGGCTTGAGAGAACAGTGAGAATTAGCGTGATATAAATATGTGGCTTTTTGTTTCCATAAAAGATAAAGGAGGAGAACGAGAAAACGTGAAAGAAGGCAAAATTATGGGTCTTAACCCCGAAGGAAAAGATGACGCTGTTAATATGCACTGTTTACGCAAAGAAAATAACATATACACGTATATAGATAAAACTGGATATGCTTCACTGTTATCCATACAGTAATATATATATATATATATTATATATATATATATATATATATATATATATATATACATACATACATACATATATATACATACACACACACACATATATATATATACATATATATATATTATATATATATATTACATTTTTATCATATCAAATTCATATTTTCACACATCAGTTTAGCGATTCCCAACCAGGCTTTCTCAGACCATTATCAGGGGTTCCCTAAGATAACATGAAATAAACATGTTACAAATGTTGGTTCAGTAATGTGAACTATATTGTTATGTAATGGTCGATTTTATATTATTTATATCAAGATTTGTCTTAGCTATATATAAGGGCAATTTAATTAAAAAAACAATACACTTTGTATTAGTAACATGAAGTTTATAAAAGTGTTCAAACAATGAGTGAGAAACGAACATAAGATATAAACAAACGAGCATGAGAGAGAGAGAGAGAGAGAGAGAGAGAGAGAGAGAGAGAGAGAGAGAGAGAGAGAGAGGAATAACATAATAATAACGAACAAGATGTGGGACTAATTAATAAGTAGTTAATTTATTTATTTTAAGGTCCTTCATAAACATTTTACAAATATATGGGTCCAAATGGTACAATCCCAGACTAAGATTTAGGTTTTTTTATTAGTGATTTGTATAATTGCTGATCCCAGTAAATTTCTTGAAACATAATCATTAGACCTAGCAATTACGGAGCTATCGCCCCAATTAATACAATGAGATTCTTCGCTCACATGGATAAATAGTGCATTTGAAGTCTGGACTGTTCTTACTGAATACATATGCTGCTTAATTCGTACATCTAAATGTTTGCTTGATTGACCGACATAAACAGACAGGCAATCCTTACAAGGAATTTTGTAAATGATGTTATTTGTTACGAGACTATTCTTATTTAGCATACCTTTGATGATATTGTTATAAGAGAACACAAAAGTAACATTAAAAGATTTGAATATTGATTTCATGGTTTCAAATCCACGAAAGTAAGGCAAGCTAAGTACATTTTTAAGGGTCTCCTTTTTATTATTAACAATACTATAAAACTTTATGCGAGTTTTTTCTTATAACATAAGTCAATTATGTGAAGTGGGTAGCAGAGATCATTTACTATCTTCTTTTTTTTATTCTATTTCTTGGTCAAGATATTATGGACTCGTAATCCGCAAATCACTTAAGAACATGGAAGAAAAAAATGAAATTTTAATACTAAGATGATGGCCAGAATAAAAATGTAATGTTAAATTATTTGTGGGTTTCCTATAAATACTGAATTTACATTGGAAAAACTCTCTATGTATTAATACATCTAGGAAGGGATGACATTATCATTTTCAATTTCAACAGTGAAATTTATGGATGGCACTAAATTATTCAATTAAGACAATACATCTTTTACATCGATATCAACAACTAAGATGTCATCTACATATCTGAACCATTTTAAGGGGACATGTGTGATATTCGGGAGGTGTTGACTTTCAAAAAATCCATATATAAGTTTGAAAGGAGAGGTGAAAAGGGGTTACCCATGGCCATTCCAAATATTTGTTGGTAATATTCTCCATTAAAATTAAAACTGCAATCACAAATACACAACTTAATCAATGAAATTATGCAACTAACGGACATCGGTAATTCATGCAATATAAGTTCATTACTTAAATATTCTAGCACAGAGTCAATAGGGACTTTTGTAAAACTGACAAAGATATCACTAGGTTTAATACAATGTTATTTAATTTTTCCACAAGATCAAGAGAATTCCGGATGTGTGAATTAGATCTAATACAATTCCAAGTAATGGAACATCCGGAATTCTCTTGATTTAACATGTAACGCCTATGGTGCATTTGGATTTACAAAAAGAGCAGAATCTTTGCAGTTGTATGCGACGGTCTTCACTTTCATTAAAACCTGGAGCACTCACTATTTATAGGATCTCCTGAGTGATTATGCTCACATAAAGATGCATTGATATCGCCATCAACTGTGATTGATCGCCCTTTGCACTTTTCGCCAAAATGCTTGCTTACCCAATAAATCTTTGTTCTCACTGGCTTATTTTCAGCGAATAAAAATAATCTTTCAAATAACCGCCCAGACCTGCCTTTCTCGCTTTGCATAAATTTTAAAATTTCTCTTGGTAGGAGATGAAGGAGTGGATATACTGTACGATCTTATGATAAAGATCCTTGAACAGGAAAAGATACCAAATGAGTGGCGTGGGAGTATATTGATCCCAATTTTTAAAGGGAAAGGCGATGTCCAAGAGTGTGGTAATTATAGGGGCATTAAATTGATGTCCCACACTTTGAAGATACTGGAAAGGATGATAGATGCTAGACTGAGAGAAGAAGTACAAATAGGTAAAGAGCAGATGGGATTTATGAAGGGAAGGGGAACAACAGATGGTATATTTTGTCTGAGGCAAATAATGGAGAAATTCGGGGAAAGACAAAGGGACCTACATATGGTATTCATTGACCTTGAAAAGGCTTATGACCGAGTCCCGAGACAGAGGTATGGAGGAGCCTGAGGGAGAGAAGTGGTGCCAGAGAAGTATGTGCGATTGATACAAGAGATGTACCGGAATGTATTTACCAGAGTGAGGAGCAGTGTTGGGGAGACAGAAGGTTTTGAGGTGAGAGTAGGATTACACCAGGGGTCGGCTCTGAGCCCATTTATCTTAACATAGTGATGGATGTTATAATAGAGGAAGTAAGGGAGACAGTACCATGGAACATATTGTATGTGGATGATATTGTTCTGTGTGCAGAGAGCAGGGAAGATCTGGAAGTGAAATTGGAAAGATGGAGACAAGTACTGGAGGACAGAGGAATGAGAATAAGTAGATCCAAGACAAAATATATGTGTACCACCACTGAGGGGGATGATAGAGAAAGTATTCAGCTTGGTGGAGAGCAAATAAGGAGAGTTGATAAGTTTAAGTATTTGGGATCTTTTGTTAACGCTGGAGGAAGTATGGAAGAAGAAGTAAAACATCGGGTACAGGCAGGCTGGAACAACTGGAGAGCAGCCTCGGGAGTTCTTTGTGACAAAAGAGTGCCGCTTAGGTTAAAAGGAAAATTTCACAAGATGGTGGTAAGAACAGCAATGCTGTATGGTACGGAAACAGCAAGCATGAGAAAAGCAGAGCAGAAGAAGATGGATGTGGCAGAAATGAGAATGCTTAGGTGGATGTCTGGGGTAACAAGAGTGGATAGGATCAGAAATGACTACATAAGGGGGTCAACTAAGGTGGTGGAAGTATCAAAGAAAGTGCAGGAGGGGAGGCTGAGATGGTATGGACACCTGTTGAGGAGAGATGAGGACCACGCTGGGAGACATACTATGGGGGTGGAGGTGCAAGGAAGAAGAAAAAGAGGGAGACCAAGAAAGAGATGGAAGGACTGTGTGAGAGGAGACTTAAATGAGAAGGGAATTGATGAGGCAGAAGCACAAGATAGAAATAGATGGAAATGGCTCATCCAAAACGGCGACCCCATATAAAAATGGGAACAAGCTGGGAAGAAGAAGAGGGTAATCATTTTCAAATAATAATTCCTTATCGTGCATGACTTGAATACATCAAATGCGGCTGTGAATACTTTTGTTTCCGCAAAGATGTTACCTCGAGCAATATTGTTGAATCGAATAAGAACGTTTCGAACACTTACCATCGAACGACTATTTTCAAACAACCGTCCGTATACCCACAAACGGAGTTAAACGGGACGCGAATTCCCGAGATGTATGCTAGTATTGCACCAGCCCCGTTATTTAGCCATGCCCCAAGGTTAGGTTAGGTTAGGTTACACGTGAGATATTTAACTTTGACCCTGAAACAGCGTGGTGCTTGGAGGAAAAGGAAGATATATATTCAGTTAAGTAAGAAGGCCAAACACCATTCATCAAACATCTGCAATAAACTTGCAAGGTCTGCAAAGCTTTTAAATCCTTTCGGATGGAATTCTTTGCCAAAACTCATCTCCTTCAGGACATTCATGTGCTTTAATACTGAATGAAATAAAAATAAAAACAAATTTCAAGCCCTAAGTACAACTTATTAACCTGACTGAAGTGACCTATGAATGAGGTCATCTGTATGAGGAAGTTACTTCGGTACAAGCACTTTCGGACGTAGTAGACTTCCAGAGTGAACTACAGTTACACAGGAGTCATCAGTCATCATGTGACTCCCGAAAAATTTCCAAATAAGATGCTCAAATTAAATACTTATTAGAAAAATGACTCTCTCTCTCTCTCTCTCTCTCTCTCTCTCTCTCTCTCTCTCTCTCTCTCTCTCTCTCTCTCTCTCTCTTCATAAGCAAAGACACACACATATATTATATATATATATATTTAGAGAGAGAGAGAGAGAGAGAGAGAGAGAGGAGAGAGAGAGAGAGAGAGAGAGAGTTAGTCATACTGAAAAACAAAAATATCAACATATATTGAGCTGGCTGTTAAAAGCCAATCTAGTAACTTTTTTTAACAAACGACAAATGACAAGAGTGTGTAATTATATGACAGCCGTTGAAGACAGATAATTAATTTCTTCACTTTTCTCAATTTGAACTTGGTCTTTATTCACTTTTTCTTCTAAATGAATTATCAAAGTTATACAAGTCTGGGAATAATGAATCTTCAGTGAAAGCCACAGATTACGAATTTGAGGAAATTGCTCTGTCAGATATTTCCAAGTATTCAACTGTTCTGGAGTCCAACAAACCATTCTTCAGCCGATTTACTCCTCTGGAATTCCAGTCAGGACGTCTCCCACCACTTCATCTCGCTCGATGTTAGTGGGTGGGACATTATATTCCGCTGATTTTATAATGTGGTCAATTGTTCTCCGGTGCTTTTTTTTTCTCTCTCTCTCTCTCACAAATGTATGAAATACCTTACTTAAATTTACATTCAAGTGAAAACTTAATCTCATACTCCAACCCCTTCTCTCTCTCTCTCTCTCTCTCTCTCTCTCTCTCTCTCTCTCTCTCTCTCCATTACAAATGAATGTCTTGCACAATCAGCGATAGAATAATGAATTGGATATGTTTTGCATGTTCTCTCTCTCTCTCTCTCTCTCTCTCTCTCTCTCTCTCTCTCTCTCTCTCTCTCTCAAATACAAAAATTAAATGTTCTCATTCAGATTAGGAAATAGTCGTGCATTTTATTAATTACTGTTCTACAAATAAATACATAAGAAATGTTCCGTTTTCTGCATTAAAGCAAAATGCTAACTAATTCCACTTTCTCTTTCATCTTTCATACACAATATAGGGAAAGTTTTGTACTAACCACTGCCCACGATCTGAATTATTACCGTCAATCGTATCTTGCTGAAATGGCCCCTTTATCGAAGGACATATCTGCAAACTGGTCAACTTAAGCTCATCGATAATTACTCTTCATCATGACCTGTCCTTATCTAGGCTTCTCTAAGTCATCTTGTCTCGAGGCTTTTCTCCCACATGAATTTTTTCCTACTGATTTTTTCTAACACTTTCACTCCTAACCCGCAAAGTCATCCAAGATCCATCGCGATGTCCAAGAATGAAAGGCAGCGTCAGAAAAAAATTATTCCGGACAAAAGACCTCTTAATAAGATAACTCACAGATAATGACAGGAAAAAAATTAAGAATAAATAACTATGAAAAAAAATAAAAACACTGCTTAAAGGGGACTCCGAAAAAAAAAACACAGGAGAAAATTAACTCCTAAAAATAAGAAGAGAATCCAAACTCGGGCACTTTTGGCGTCGCTACACAAACCCCCATTCAAGGACTGATTCCGGGAAGATTAATGGACCCCATAATGGGATATCAGATCCTTGGATGAGCTTATCTATGGGATCCCTATCCCCTCATCCATACCCATTGGGGACCCCTTGCTATCCCCTACCTATCCTCTTCCCTCTCCAACACCCTTCGCAATTCCCCCTACCCTATGAGTTCCTATCTCCCAACCATGGCAGTTTCAAAAGACTATCCTCTATCCTATGGGAAGCATCCCCTTCCCCAACTATTAACCACATACCCCAACCCATCCACCCAAACCCCATTCGCTCTCTCTTCCGTACTCCGCCCATTAACCATACAGCACCGAAGACCATCTATTACTTACTGCATCAAGATGACTGCGCGAGGGAGTGTTTCAATTTGCTTCCTGACACCCTGCTCAGAAGGAACAGCAATGGATCGCCAGCCAAGGTTGAATACACCAGTTCGCTAACTGCCATTGGCTGTATGCAGTACTTCTGGATCTAACATAAAACACAAAGAGAGAGAGAGAGAGAGAGAGAGAGAGAGAGAGAGAGAGAGAGAGAGAGCCAATTGGGTAAGACACAAAGAGATATGGAAAGGTCAAGAGGGTGTGAGCCATGACCGGTAGGTGGAAATAAAAATGGATGAATACGTGAGTGAATGAGTAGTCTTTACACATGCAAGAAAATTAGTCCTTAAATACAATAAGACAGCAACGCGTGGATATTTATCCATCTATTCAAACACACACACATACACTCTATATTATATATATACATAATATATAAATATATCACAAAACGCTTGGACTTAAAAAGGCTTTCGCAGAGTTCGGTTCTAGTATGAAGAAATTTTACCGGTTATTATAGTGACTTGGTAAATAAAAAGGGTCTCTTATTCTGAGCGGGTGGGGGTTGGGGAGGTGGGGGGAAGAGTGCTATAGTAGCCGTAGTTTATGGTAGAACTAAAGGATTACAAGAGAGGCAACAATAATCTTCAACTGCACCAGGTTGCCGGTCCAAGATTGTGATAAAAGAGGACGACTGAATGTAAAAACCCTTTGTAAAATACCAAGTGATGTTTGTCAAACTTACACCAACCGTTGGCGATCGGGTGGGGCCCAACAGTCTACAACAAAGAGAGAGAGAGAGAGAGAGAGAGAGAGAGAGAGAGAGAGAGAGAGTTACTTTCCCGATTGGTCATTAAAAGGTTTCAGCACAGAGGAATAAATTACAGGCACGATGAGTCAGGGTTACCTAGTCTGTAATTACTTGCGCCCGCCTCCCAATTTGCCAGCCGTGTGCCGATACAGAGCAGGAGGACATGCTGGACGAGATCAGACTCACCGAAAACAATCGGAGGGGCGGCACAAAGGCTCCCGGCAGAAGGAACCAGAACTTGCCTAGAAGGAGGAGGTCAAAGGTTACAGCCTATACATGGCTGCTCTTACAAAGGAAACAAAGAGAACACTTAATACATCTGGAAGGAATAGGTCGGGAGTGATCAATGTTATGTGACATAAACCCAGTACCATGGCACACTTGAGTCAAGTACTCCTTTTCAGCAATGAGCTATCCGTTTCACAAAAGAGCGTCTGACCCCCCTACAAAAAGTGGAAAAATGCACAGTAAGAAGTTACGCAAAATTACGATAAGAAAGGAAAAGGCTAGATAAATAATGAGCCATCCGTTACACGAAAGAAAAAGTGGAAAAATGCACAATCGCGTCCATTCTTCGGGAACTGTATGAAACAGGGCCACGTTAGTAAGCCTCCACGTGTTAAAAATAAAGGTGACGGTAAGAAGTTATGCAAAATTACGATAAGACAGGAAAAGGCTTGATAAATAATGATATAGAAAATGGTGACTGAAAGCAGTAAGAAATGAAATGTACAACTAATTATTGTATAAAGTCCAAGAGGGTCGCTCAAGATGAAATTATCTTTTGTTTGTCTTGGTATCTTTCATTTCCTGGAGAAATCTGTAAATAATAATAATAATAATAATAATAATAATAATAATAATAATAATAATAATATCTTGGACAATGACCCTCTTTGAGACACCTTACAGAAAAGAGTGGCAGTTTGTATGCCGTAGAGCTTGTACTACGCCTTTCCAAGTTGGCTATAAGTTTCTTCGCTAAGCAGGTGAATTATCAAGGAGCAACAAAAGGTCACTTATTATCCCGACCTTTCGTTAGTCCACGCTACCATTTATAAAGTGTCCACATATTGTTTGATTGAATTGAATATAGAATTTAGGCCAAAGGCAAAGAACTGGGACCTATGAGATCATTCAGCGCTGAAAGGGAAACTGACAGTAAAACTTTTTTGAAAATTGTAACCGGAAGAAGAACTCGCACTTGCACTATAAATCAATTGTTAGGAGAAGGCGGAAAAGTCAGGTGAAAGAAAGAGAATATGAAAGGAGGTACAGTAAAAGGAACGAAAAGGGGTGTACTCGTAGTTAGGGCCGAAGGCACGCTGCGAAAAAAATGCGGTACACCGGCGGAAAACATGCTGCTAAGTATTAAAAGCGAATGACGGAACGTTCTTTGAAAGAAAAGATTCAGCCGCCATCTTCCGAAGAAAAAATCAAGGAACTGAAAGGTCAAAACCAAATGAAATATGAAATCTCATTCGTTTTTTTTCTGCTTAGAAATGGAAAAATTTAAAGGATCCAATCAACGCAGGCGTTGCGTTTTGAGGAACGACCTTTCCAGGGACAGCCAACACAGTAATGAAGATGAATTACGAATATACTAATCAATGTGGCTTTTTTTTTCTTTGGTAGGTAGCACCAAACTGGGTCACGAGAGCAATAGTCGCCATTCCAAATATAATTCTGCCATGACAGATTATACACTCATTCTGGCCTCAAATATGGACAAAGAGCAGATTTGCAAAAATAAAAGTTTTTTTTTTTTTGTACTTGCAACAAACAAACCATAGCGGCCTGGCACAAGCAGCAATAGACTTGACAACATCCGAGAGTCAACATACTGAGATTCTCCCTAAAATGCTAAGCTGAAATGGGAAAGACAAGAGCCACAAATCTGAGAGAGAGAGAGAGAGAGAGAGAGAGAGAGAGAGAGAGAGAGTGGAATCGCTATAATTGTGGTTTGGAAAAGGAGAAAATAAAATGAAATAAAAGAAAATTTCTTTTATCCTTCCCTGGTTTTTAACTTTTATCTTTTCTAACTTAATGCTTCACTGGTTTTAACTACCAGCTAATTAAAAAGTCGTCTGACTAGTCCCACGCAGACATCGTGCGAAAAAACTAGACGCTCTAATAATTTATTTCCAAATGATGAAGCTTCCACCGGTATAAGATTTCCACCCACCTCAGTGCTATTTGGGTCGTAAAAATATTATCTTATAAAAGTTATCAGAGGTAATATGTCATTGTAGCAACGCTCAAGGAACCGCTCGCGTCTTTGTCACTGATAAAAGGGCGGGGCCAAAATAGACTCTTGGTTAGTTACAAACTTGCAAAGCATAATAAATTGATACTTTGTTCTCTGTCAATATTGCTAATGATTATTTCTGAAGTGTTCGATGTGAATGTGACTTTAAATAAGTTCGGGCAAGACACGGTTATTTCTCTTATTACCCTGTTCCCTATCATTTAAAAGCATACGAAAAACGTTAAAAACTAATTATATGAAAAATTACTTTAAGAAACTATTCATAGGAAAAGTTTTATGAAAAACTGTTTATAGGAAAATTTAAATGAAATAAAAGGTAAAAAACGCTAGCCCCATATAATGATTCACAGACAGTTTATTAAACAATAAATAGGTTATCGGAAGGGGTTCTGCTCGCAACAGTGTTACGATGACTGAAGATTAGTGATAACCACGGATCAGCGCCGAAAATCTAGTTATCACCGTCACTAGACAAGCACCCTAAAACCAGATTGCCTATAACTGAGACCGTCGATAACCAGGGACTGCCTTATAAAGAGAAATCAAGCAAACCTTTGAGAAAAGGGCTTTTCAAGTGAAGTCATCAAAATAAAGGATTACAAATAGTCAAGCGTCCTGAGCCTGAAGCTTTAATGGAAGAAACAAGATCATTTTGTAAAGCTAAGAAAAAATTTGTTCAGTAAGCAAATATGGGAGGTATATAGAAATGATGATGAATTTGAAACAACAAGTGGTGTTTCAAGATGAACAGTTGGAACAGAGGAAATGTTACTGTAATGTTGAACATCTGCTGGTTTCCTGGTATGACCAATAGTGTCGTAACATGCGACTCAGATGTCGCGAGTTTGCGTCTCCGCCAAGGTGATGAAAAAATCACTGGCTCTGTATTATGATTAGTTACTGCTGCTGCAGTGGGGGGTCAGCGGCGGGAGGTTGAAACCATCTTTCTCTGAAAACTTGAATATCAAATCAATGGCCCCTGTATGCTTGTTCCATGTGAGTAGGTTTCATTTAATAATAATAATACTGGTAAGAACTGTGGAAATGATGTAATGGGAATAACCCACAGATCGGATTGCAAGTGAGCATATTTAAGACGCAGATGGGAATTACATGTGAAAAAAAATGTTATTTGAATTAATGAAAAGGGGGAAATGCATGACACGAGTTGGGCAAGAATCGTTCCTTCCAACTTTGATAAGTAGTTGATTTCGGATTTATGATTTCTAGAAGTAGCTTCGAAGTCAAGGGATTTAGGAATTTGTGTGTGTGTGTGAGAGAGTGAGAGAGAGAGAGAGAGAGAGAGAGAGAGAGAGAGAGAGAGAGAGAGAGAGAGGGGGGGGACTTTCTGATACATTAGTGATCATATATAATAATGATATTGAAAATAATAACGGAAAAACTGAAGAAGTAGTAAAAAATTTGAAAAGAAACTTCATGACGAGAAAAAAAATTAATGAAATATTTACCATCACTACGCAATAACTTTAGGTTTTTTGTTCATGACGAGAACCCCTTACGCTTCCAAAACAATTTTAAAGTTAAGCAAAAGTTTTTTTGTTATTTTAAAAGGCAAGACTCGAACCTACTAGGAATCTATTTCTACCGTTTCTATTAGCTTTACAATAAAGCGTCGCGTCTTCAGCTGCATTAAAATATATCAAAGTTTACAGTCTTACTCTGCTAAGTTCACGTACTCATTGTGACTCACACTGTCGCTTGTATCACGCCGCTGAGATTTGTTGCAAGTTTCGATTTCTAATTTCTTTTTTATAACGAGGATGGGCGTCAAACACACGCCAGGCCCTCTTCTTCTCTCTAAGCCGGTTTGTACCTGCCATGAGAATCAATGCCTTACTAATTCATCATGGCTTCACTTCGAACTCTCCCAACATCGGTGTGATTCGTCAATGCTCAGCAATTAATTTTCTATACTTCTCCACGGCATACTTTAGTATTCATTGAAAAGTATCATAGTTTTATTATACAGCCTTCTGACCATTATATTTTCATTACACTTTTAAGAACGGGTACTTGCTTATTTTCAGTTTTCAAAATGAATCACGTGCATAGGATGTTACTCAAACTGAAATAGTGCAAATAAAAGGTAGTAAATGCCCTCTCCACATTTCTTTTAACTTGAACGTATGCAAGCTCGCTCTCTCTCTCTCTCTCTCTCTCTCTCTCTCTCTCTCTCTCTCTCTCTCTCTCTCTCTCTGCATGCATGTACGCTTTGGCTGCATATTTAAGACACCTGTAAGGTCTACTTTTGATGTCAGCTGTGTATCGCTGGGCGATCTTTCCCTGTCTCTCGGCAGTTTTACAGTCGGTACCCACCATCTGATCGGCTACACTATGGAGCTTGTAAGTATGCAAATACCCCAGAACCATTATTGTCCATTTCATTACAATCTTCTGCAACCTCGACAGTTCAATACATGACACTTAAGCATTTTTCTCAAAACATTATTGCTGTGTTGTGAATAAGCAAATAATGCGCCGAAGTCTCTTAGGCGCAATCGAGTTTCTGTATAGCGTATAATGCTATATGAAACTCTCAGCATGGCCCATGAAACTCTCAGTCGTGGTCCATTAAATTTTCAGCCACTGCCCGGTGGTGGCCTGTGATATTGGCACCTATAGCGATGTCAGACGCATGATTATGGCTAACTTTAACCATAAATAAAATAAACACTGCCGAGGCTAGAGTGATGCAATTTTGTTATGTGTGATGATTAGAGGGTGGATGACCAACATATCTGCAGCCGTCTAGACCCAGTAGTTCGGACGGACAGACAAAGCCCTCTCAATACTTTTCTTTTACAGAAAACTAAAACCAAGAGGAATCATAATGAATATAACTGTGGAATGATAGAAAATGAAAAGAAATATCATTTGAATAAATTCAACACAACAGGTTTGCCTCACTGCACATTGTACAAATTCCAATGCCGGAAGAGAAGGCCATCCATTGCCTTCAAGATACAATGCACGAAAAAGAAGCAAAAATATTTCTCAGTTGAACGTCATAATTCGACGCCAATTAAACTGGCTCTAACTTCTGTTGTATCTGGTTCTTTCCAAAGAGTGTTTCTTCAAGTAAGTGGAACAGTTCCATTTGGAGTCATAACACTTCCGTACATCATGAAGAATAGAAAATACCTGTTTCCGTGCAAATCAGGTCTTGAAGACAGTCACTCGTCAGTCTCTAATTTATACAACGAAAGATGTTAAGAATCAGGAGATATTAAAAGAACGGGTAACGGCCTTCCTACATGAATTATTATTATTATTATAAATAAAAAAATTGAAATGATACATCCACGCCCACATAAAAAAAAAAAAAACAATGTCACGCAAAAACAGATAACGATTCCTTAGTTTTCACTGCCACAAATTTCAACCTTCACCAACCTCCTAAGGTTTGCTGGGAGTTACAATAAGCCTATATTTTTCTTAAAAAACTATGAGCATTAGCGTTACGCCTAACAAATTTCTTTTACCGAATTTGTCAATTGTTTAGATCAAACTTGAAAAGCCTCAAAACCCACCTGAATCTTCGGTCAACGGAACTACTTCAATGTTATTACCAACACTATAATAGATAGAATATACAATTTAGCCTGAAGGCCAAGCGGTGGGACCTAAGGTAAAAGGAAAATTGAGAATAAGGGGTTTTAGAGGGTGTAACAGAAGGAAAACCTCACAGGCGCACTATTAACAGGGTTGAAAGTAAGATGGAAGAAAGAATATAAATGGAGGTACAGTCAAAGGAATGAAAGGGGTTGCAGCTAGGGACAAAAGTCACTGCAAAGCCCCTTAAGTAATGCCTAAGTGAACCGCGTGAGGCGCACTGACGGCACAAGCCCCATCCCACCCCACTACGGGCTCAAACTTCGTAATTCACGAGTCCAATCTCTCTGCTCTCACAGTCGTTGAAAGTGCTTCATCCGCCAAAAAGGTTCGACGTTTCTTAACTATTTATCTAATGGTATGGAATTCCTATCGGATTCAACGAAAAAGGTATTTACTGGTCCGCTGGTATAGTGGTTAATGTCGTTAAATCCCACTTGTCGAGGGCTCGCGTCTCCTCTAGGGCGATGAAAAATCACTGGCTCTGTATTATGATCAGTTACCGCTGCAGTGTGGGGTCTGCGGTGGGGAGTTGAAACCAGCATTCTCTGGAAGCTTGAATTTCATGTCAATGGCCCCTGAGTGGCTTGTTCCATGTGAATAGGTATATTATCGATATCTCTAAAACCAGTCACGATCTAAGTTTGCACGTGCAAATCAATCAATCAATCAAGCAATCAGTCTTGTTTGTTTGTATGGCGTTTTGACGTTGCATGGAACCAGTGGTTATTCAGCAACGGGACCAACGGCTTTACGTGACTTCCGAACCACGCCGAGAGTGAAGTTCTATCACCAGAAATACACATCTCTCACACCCTCAGTGGAATGCCCGAGAATCAAAATCGCGGCCACCGAGGTGGCAGGCCAAGACCATACCGATCACGCCACTGAGGCGCTAGCAGCAATCAGTCTTTTGAAAGAAGTAATTCGGGTTTTTTCGTCATCTACTGCCGACTGACTCGGTGTGGACGTGTTCCTACTTTATCAGTCTTTTGAGAGAAGATTCCCACTAAATTAGGAACACGGCCACACCGAGTTAGTCCATCGAAAGTGGGACAGTGGCTGAAATATTCAGTCGGCAGAAGATGTCGAAAAAACCCGTATTATTTATAGGCCTCTGATCATTTTAAACCTGGAGAAACTATGCTACAGACAAACAAGAAAACTGCATAAATAAAACATGGAGTTCTGAACAAATTTAATGAAATGTCAAACCGCACAACACAATGCCAGTGAGGAAAAATGGTTTAACAGACCGACAAGTTCTGTTGCAGCTGAGAGACAGCCAATAAGCCAAAACTGATTTCATTAGTATTCACAGACAGTCACGGACGACGACTAAATATAAACAAAATTGCAGTAGTGTCGTATCTACAATACATCACGTAAATTGAACACAGCAAGTGTATATGTCATTTAAAGAGCATTACTCTCAATGCTAATAAATGCAGGTAAAAAGTATTTAGCAATATAAAAAAAAATCCAATGGTTCGGTCTTACGTTAAAATTGAAAAGACATTTTTAACATATACATCTAGCGTTTCTCTATCGCAAAACTTCGTGATTTTGATTTCAGCGATCTTCATCTCTCCATTTGTAGCTTTTATTTTTTCCTTTTGAACACGTTGCAAAAATTGACACCTATCCAGTTTTTTCATGTGACCAAAATGAGCATCTCAGCATGAAAATTAACTCTACACAGCCCGATTAGGGAAATATAATATCGCTAAGTGAGGTCTCGATCAAGGATCATAATTCTTACCACTCTTTCCAAGTATTAATGATCAACAGTCGTTATAAATGACATGAAATCATATATCATTGGAAAGGCAATTTCTGGTAATACTGCAATAAGCCTAGAAAACTTTGTCCTTGGATACCTTCAGCTCTTCAGTTTTGTTCTTTCAATTATTTGACTCTACTCTTTTAAATATATTGCAATAAATTATAATAGTTCAGGTTTAAAATGACACCAAAACCCTCACTCCTACATGAATAAAAAACTTTATACAGACCTAAACACTATCAGCAAGACATGGCTACATAGTGTTAAGCGTTCAGTATACCGGAAAGTTAGGCAATGAGTGTTATTTATTAGTATTATGTGAAATGACCCTGTGTAACAATTTAAAAAGTCCCTAATGTATGAGAGAGAGAGAGAGAGAGAGAGAGAGAGAGAGAGAGATGCAAAGCCAACAGATACCGTCAGATACAGACGAAAAGAATACAATTCACCTCTTAGCTCACAAGACTAGCAGGTAAAAATGGCAAACCCTATGCACTACAAAAATAGACAGATCAACTGATTCATGAGCACAGCAAAATGTGAAATTAAGAATCAGTGTCAGCATACATTAAGCTAAGCGGCCTGAAATTACAAATTAAGGGAAAAGCATATAAGGTTAAGAAATCTTGGATTAAAGAGCAAGGTCAAATTATATGAGGCCCAGCAACCTGCCATTGTGAGCCTGGGTGGGCATTCGAGGTTAAAACCATATGATTCGGAATCAAGGAAGAATACTTTAAGCTCAAAACCTAGGGGTTATTGTGCTGACACCATGACAATTTTTAAAAAGTTACAATTTAACTGTGGTTTCAGTTTATGGTTGTAATAACAATATCCTCCATAAGCCTCATTAGGCTACCTTCTTAGCTTGTTATGATTTTGACAGCTAATAGTTCCCCCTCCTCCAGGGTTACCAACCTTAAGTCGGAAATCCATAGATAAAATTTATATTGTCCGTGATGTCAGCATGATTAAAGCCTTTTTTTATATATAAGCCTGACACCAAGACCTTTGCTGATATAAAAAAAAAAGGGTGCAATCATCACGGACAATATAAAATTCATCTATAGATTTCCTACTCGAGGTTGGTAGCCTTGAAGGAGGAGGAACAATTAGCTGTCACAATCATAACAAGCTAAGATGAGCAAAAAATAATGAACAGCAACCCCAACCCATTCATAAGAGTAGAAAAATCTTGTCGCCACCCTACGGGCGAATGCGTCAGACACTTCATCGCAGTTTGTCCAAGTAACTGAAACGGATTTCCTCTCCCTATGGAGGCTGTTGTATCTGCTCGGCTCTTCCCAATATGGCTGATACCCGGCAAGCCAATTGACGTGCCGCTTGTGATAGCGTCGCAGCTAATGAGATATCGGGCATATATATCAGTGCCTTCAACGATTATGGTTGACATTAGGGTGGACGACTGTATGGGGTCTCTCCGCCCATTGCAGATGCAAAAATTTCTGAGGAATCGCCAACCATTATCGATGTTTACTTAGGTCGCTTCCCTGGCTATGAAAGTTCATGTCACAAAACAAATTATACCTTTCACTTACCTAATGTCGATAACTGAAAATCATGACTAACGAGTGATGAAAACATCCCCTCCCTCGTCGAGAATTATTGACGACACTGGTTTCTATCAAATATACAATGCCCTATTCGATACAGTAGCGAAAATGTCCCATGAAAATTGAATAAGACAAAGGCTGATACCGAGAGGAAAGAGAGGTAATTGGAGAATATGATAAATGGTCACTAAAAGCCGGCAAAAGTAATAATTAATAAAAAAATCCGGTTTCACTTTCATCCAAATACTACTTCCACATACCCCTAACACGCATGTAAATGAACAATTATATAAACAAAAACATACACACACATATAATGTATACGTATACATATAGTATGTGTGTGTAATGGTTATATTGATAATCAGGATGGTGACATTATTATGAAGTTATACATAATCATTAATACGATTCTTTCTAAGTGGAACGTGGAAAATAGTACCTTAAAGGAAATTACTGAATAATATAATTAATAATCCATCACAAAGATGAAAGGAATTTTTGAAGAACTGCAAACATTGCGATGCCGAAGTCTAAACTAAAGAAAAACGATGTTTTGTTGATGTAGTCATTTTTGGTAAGAGACGATATCATTTCTTTGTGTTTTTTACACATCGCCGCCGTTGTATGTCCAGAACAATATGTTCCACTTATTAGACAGATAGGTAGAATATAAAATTTAGGCCGAAGGTCAAGCGCTGCGATCTATGAGGTCATTCAGCGCTGAAAGGGAAAATGAGAGCAAAAGGTTACCAAGGTGTAACAGGAGAATAACCTCAAAGCAGTTGCACTGTGAAACAACTATAAGAAGGAGGTTAGAAAGTAAGATGCAAGAAAGAATATGAATGGAAGCACAGTAAAAAGGAATGAAAAAGGGTTGCAGCTAAGGGCCGAAGGGACACTTCAATGAAAGCTAATACCTACAGTGTACCACTGACGACACTACCCCCTATGGGCTTCACTTATTAGGTGCTGCCACTTATTATTTTATAATCATTGTTTTTATGTGAGTCATAAGTATCTTAATCTTAATCATGCTTCATGACTTCTCTGTCATCTTTAAACTATGTCGTTAAGTTAGGCCTCCGCACCCGTTGTGAAAACCCTCAGTGCTTGTTCCTTGTGAATAGGCTTCAGTTACTAAAATAATAACAATAATCTTCTAAGGGTGTTATTAGATTGATACTCTTTATATTATAAATATCATTATAATGATTAATATCGCTATTGGTAGCATTTAAACATTCACTTGAGGCAAGAAAAGGTAACACAGGCGGTGAGAACAAAAAGGCGGGAGATTCTTGGCGAGACTGTCTGAGAGAACGGCAACTTCAGCCTCAAACTCTATTTTTTATTATAAAAATCTGATATGTAAAGATCTTTCGCGTTTCAAGATTTCTCAACTAAAACCACACACACATACATATTTTTTGAATATATATGACCGGTAAAAATTTTCTGTTACATAGCTAAAGAAAGAGAGACAAGTCTCTGGAATATAGTACTTACTTTTTATATTGTGGCGTTTTTATGGGCTCGTTTTATTATATATATGCTCTAATAAATTCTTTTAATCGTCAAGGAATAATCAAATAAAAATGTTAAAGGGAGACTGATAGTATTTACTCTTCAGAGCCAGGCACCGTTGCCTAAATTGATCTTCTACTGCGCTTTATAAATCATGTGCTTCCAGATATCAAAGATTTAAATATCTTTTTCATCATTCCCTGCTCTCTTTTCAGTTTCTTTGTTTTTTTACGTTTGGAATTTCTGCTACACTGCCGTTTGTTTCGTCTTTTTCTTGCCTCAAGCGAATGCTTAAATGCCATAAATAGTAATAGTAATCATTATAATTATATTTACAACAGAGTATCAATCTACAACACCCTCAGAAGATTATTATTATTATTATGTTTCAGAAGATGAATCTTATTTAAATGGAACAAGCACACAGGGACCATCGACTTACAATTCAAGTTTCCAAAGAATGTTGGTTTCAACCTCCCACTGCAGACTCCACACTGCAGCAGTAAGTGATCATAATACAAAGCCAGTGATTTTCCACTTCCCTTGGGGAGACGCGAACCCGCAACATCTGAGTGGCATGCTAATCAACTATTACCGCCTTTAGAATGATGTTTGTAGAAGGATACGGTGTATTGATGCAGACTGTTGAGTTGTACAGTATATGAGCACACACTATATAGGAGAGTGTACATAAGCACTGACTTCAGAACTCTTGGAGGGAATCAAATAAGCGACGAAAGAAGCGTGAGGCCCACCCAATGAGAAAGCGAAAGACTCTCTCTGAAAGGATGAAAGGTTGAATGTCAGGAAAAACAGAGGCGGGAAGAAAATCCCAGAGCTTAGCAGTACAGAAAAAGAAGTGCTAACTGGACATACACATAAGCAGCGTACAAGCATAATCAACAAGAGTAATAGGATTATATTTGCAGAGGACACAAGTACTAAGTGGTTGGGCGATGTTTAAACACACGGGTCGTATCATGTGAACAAACATAAAGAGTGATCTATAACAGAGGCGCGCATGCGCGCGGATGCGTTCGACCATGACTCACGGAAACACAAAAGCTCCTCAGGGAGGTTTTAAGAATCGCTGACATTCCGATACTGAGTGAGGGAGGCACCTACACCAACAGTGAATTCGATACGGGAAAATAAACGCGTACAAACAATGAGCGAACAATATCAACAAAAATATGATTCCCTGCCATCACTTCTCATAAGAATGGCATTCACAATATATGCACAGTACAGTATATCCTTCATCAACATAAACAAAGGGAAAGATTCTAAACAATAAGAAAAAAAAATAGAATTCTGCTTTTTGCACTTTTAGTTTTTCTTTAAAAGAAAACTATTGAGATGGTTCTTCTGTCTGTCTGCACTTTTTCTGTCCACCCTCACACTTGAAAACTACTGAGGCTAGAGGGCTGCAAATTGGTATGTAGATCATCACCCCTCCAATCGTCAACAATACCAAATTGCAGCCCTCTAGCCTCGGTAGTTTATATTTTATTTAAGGTTAAAATTAGAAATGATCGTGCTGAGATCTTCATGGGCCGTAACCGAGTTTCATACAGCATTATACGCTGTATAAAAAAGAAAGAAAAAAAAAAAAAAAAACTCGATTACGCCGAAGAAACACCTGCGCATTTTTTTTACTTGTTTTATTATTGTAAAGCATTTTGGAGATTCTAGAGGAATTAATTATAAACACTGAATTTTGAAGAATCAAGAAGAATAAAATCCCCATTTTCTGTTTGTTGTGAGTGATCTTTACATTACAAAGAGTAATATATCTTTTGCAATGGTGATCTGCCCTCGAGATCTAGAAAATGTGTAAACCTTGTTGTCTGCTGCAACTAATACTAATAATAATAATAAATATTATTTCTGCTCAAGGCCCAAATACACGGAATATACAAAGTTGAGACAATAACATAACAATCTAGATACATGAGATAACATGATACAAATGATAAATCGGCAACATCCACACAGTTGCTTAAGAGTTATATAAATAGTATTCATAATAATGGTGATGACAGTAATAATATTGAGAATAGTAGTTTAAAAAACATTAAAAATTATAACAATTAGTAAACAGGTTGCATACAATTAATTTCCAGCTAGGGACCTTTGTTAGTTACAGTAGTCAAGTCCAGAAGATTAAAACGAAAATTGAAAACAGCAGAACTCTATAATGATAATAATTACAGTAATAATAAAAAAATACCATATAACAACAATAAACGTAGAAATACAACAACAACAACAACAACAACAACAACAACAATAATAATAATAATAATAATAATAATAATAATAATAATAATAATAATGAGAGATTCTGCAGATGACATTTCATAATAAGAAAAATAGAGATTAAGTCATTTTAGAGAACATGTCTCATTTTCCCATCTTTTCCACAATCTCACTGCTTAGGATGCTTTTTTGTATGAGCGAATTGCTGCTGTTTCTCACTCGGGTGATCAAGCTGGACATTGGTCGCCTTTCAATAATTTTTAAATCGTCCAGGCGGTTTTCTGTGAACATCTGTGTGGCGGAGTGGTGCCGAGGAGTGAAGTTCACAGTGTGAACAACAGCGATAAGTCTCATGGTCTCTCGGGAATAGTTCGTCCAGAGGGAACACCAATATATCGCAGCAGTACGAGCGGAAGAGCAGCAGTTTCTTGTCTCGATGACAGAAGGCAAACCAGTTGTACATAATTTACGACGCCTCTGTTCAATGTCTGCCGTATATTTTACGTCGTCCGTGATAATGTGGCTCAAATACGGAAATAAATGCAAGAATTCCAGCCGGGAGGAAAATTTGTGGTTCTGCAATATGCTTAAGCGATCTCGGGAGCAGTGATATGCACTGGGTCTTAGTTCCGTTGTAAAGGATACCAAAGTCCTCTGCATATTGGCGGCAAGTGTCAACGAGGCGCTGGAGACCTTGCACTGATGGGGAAATCAGAACCATATCTTCGGCGTCACAGAGGTTGTTTATTGTTGATTCGTTGACAGTGCATCAGCTTGACATCCAGGGCATCTGTGCACGTATGGAGATAGAATGCCCCCTTGCCGAAGCCCGTTTATGAAGCCGCAGGAAAATAAGATTCTTATTTCATTTGTTTTTCTTCCAAACTGGCCAATCATCCACATGAATATTCTAGAATATTAAGGAAAGCCCGAGAAGGCTGCAGACTCTCTAGACTGAAAATACATTTTCTCCCTGTAAATTTCATAATAAATGCAACCCCAATATGAAAGCCCATGCATATCCATTTGTCAACTTTTTATGTGTACCGACAGTAATGCACTTTATTTCTGTACTTGCCCTCGTCCATTGTCTCTCATTACTTGCTTATATACAGTCTGGCAGAATGAAGGTCAAGGCACCAGAAACGTATACATCCATACAGTCTGTATAGTCGGGACTTGTAGATTCAACCATCTCTGATTTTAAGCTACCATCATGTTTGATGGTGTGTGTTTACTCATATCCTTCATGAAGAACAGTTAAGAGTCACGATTCTCCGTTATACCTTTCCTATCAACATTCACAACTTTCGCACAAACAACATTCCCAAGCCTAAACAGCGTAGAATAATCTTCATGACAGTTAAAGGGTCAGCGAATTTAGAACACTTTTAACTCTGAATCTCCTGAGAAAGGAAACATTTTCGGCGACTTATTTCGACAAAATCCGAATATGTGAATCAAAGCGTAATTGGTAGGAGATCCTGATTAGAACTTACTACTGGTTACAATGATATCGGCTGTTGTTATCTACAGTTAGCTCACATGAAAAAAGATTTCCCATATTCAGTGCATTTAGACTCCCTAAGAGGTTGCTCGTCCCCATGGATTAAAAGATAAAAAAACACGGGAGGAGGAAAAATAAGACGAATTATAATCCCGACAATGCGTCATAGCGTTAAAAATTGCGCCAAAATAACAACAAGACATTTTTGATCAGAAGGCAAAAGGAAGCAATAAATATTTCACGAGCGCTAATAAGACATTCGTGAATGATTCAAGTCTAAAAAAAAAAAAAAGAAAACTACTTTTCTCTTATCGTCAGTAACAACGATTTTTCTGCGTCGAAAATATATGTATCCGCGAAATACATCGTATGTTCCGGTTCTCAAAAAAAAAAAAAAAAAAAAAAACACTGAAGTAAAATTGCGATGTAAGGTTACGATCTGAATGACAAGTTGACATCTGACTGAGGGAAAATAGAATGAAGAAATCATAGGTTGCGTGAAAAAAAGGGATTATTATCATGAAGATTCCAGGGACCGTAAAGATGAGACAAACCTAGCTTTTAATTTTATCTAAACATTACAAGTAATACATGCATGTGCGAGCTTAGCATTACAAACATGAACCTACACAAATTACATTAGCTAAACCGTTGCTCTGCTAGCTAAATAACTTGGGTATGCTCAGTACTTGGACGGGAAACTGACAAAAAATGCCAAATGCCATCGGAATATAAGCTTCTTAACCATCTGAGAAGAGGAACTGGACAAATAAATTCATCCTGATCAGCGTGCTTAAAAACGGAAGGATAATATCCTTAACAGACACTATCGGGGAAGAAGAAAAATAAGTATATCTTAGTTCAAACAGACCACTGAGCTGATTAACAGCTCTCCTGGGGCTGGCCGAAGGATTAGATTTTTATTTACGTGGCTAGTAACTAATTGGTTACTTAGCAACGGAACCTACAGCTCATTGTAGGATTCGGGCCACACTATATGGAGAAATCAATTCTTAATCACCAGAAATGAATTCCTCTGGTTCCGCTGGCGGCAGCTGGGAACGAACGTGGGCTACCAGGTTGGTAGGCGAGTATGCAACCAACTCGTCCAATGCGGTACATATTTAACTGTATACATTTTCACCTATATGCGGCTTTTTAATAGATATTTTGGGATGAGGCTGTGGGACCTTTCCTATCCTAGCTACAACAAATAACAATCGACTAACTCTAGCTATAAAAGTCAATTATTAGGTGATAACAGGCATAATAGAATTTAATGAAGCTTCCATTTTCGTTGGTGATGTGTTTCACGACCTCTACATTACAATGTTCCACGCATAGTATATACTGTTACGTTCCCCAGGTAATTATTCATCATCCTTAGGGCCACATAAAAATATTTGCTTGAAAAGTGAATCCCTTTAACATATTCGATTTGCAGTTTTGTTGTATGCTTAACATCACAATTGGCCTGTTTTAAGCATTGCTATTTTGTATTCCATTTCACTGTATTTAACATGTACCTGTTCATATCCAGAGAAGTCATAGTTAGAAAACAGACGACGGGGTTAACAACAAACATGTAACCCAGTGTTAATACTTCCCATAGGTTCTTTAACTGCACCCAAGTCGAAACTCTTTCCCTTTAGGACTTGCATCTGCTCTGTGATTCCCTGACAAGAGAAAATATCTCGCATCACTTTTCCTAAAGGTAGAGTCCAAGACACTTCCAAGTAGCTGCCAGTAAAGATCAGCCTGAGTGATGAACAGGCACAATGGAAAATTGCCTTATCCCATGTGGTCTGACACTGGGAACTGAAACTAACTCCAAATTGACAAGAAGGTATCCATTGGCAACGAACCTTCCTCATGCCCATAGCACCAGAGTTATTTTCAAGCAGCAAGAATCTGATTTAAAACAATAACAAGCAGCAAGGTCACGCTTCCATATTCTGGAATGACTGACTGGGATGTGACTGACCTTTAGGTCAGTCCAAAATCTATCGGTGCAGAGTAAGCAAAGGAGAAGTTTAACCTTACAGTCTCTTCTGACAGCCTATTTATACTTGTGTAACTAAATTAAAGTCGGGCTGTATTGTCTTTCAGGAGAGGCTTATTGTTCTCACTTCCTAACGCACGGACGTTAACCAGAGTCCAAAGAAGTGCGGAACCAAGCTGACATGAGCAGTTGATTACAGGGATGCTCCTGCATTGCCAGCTAGATTCAAGGCAAGTATTCTGATCCTGCTTGTGGGGTAAGGACAACTGAAATGAAGTCCAAGGACACGGACAATAGTATCATGTTCCATTAATGGAAAACTGTAAAGTATATTCTGATCTGCAATAGGCCTCGAAATCTGAAAATTTGATTTGTATAAATTCCTAGAATATCATTAATGCTGTTTGTTTCAGTTAATTGTTAACCAACGTCTTTGGTCAACTGTTTGCTGGATTATTATTGGGTTATTCAGATCCATTTTATTACCGAAGGTCAGGTTGGGGGAAAAATTCGTCAAAGATTGCGATCCCCTCAATTTGCATCATTTAAGATTCTTGTATCCCTCACCTTGTGGCAAATCTTGGCTTCGTAAACTCATCCCTGCACGAGCAAACTGACTCTGTTGTCGTGATTATTTACAGTAGTTCATAACCATAATTGTCTGTTTACGAAAACACTGCAATATAATGTGACAAGCGATCGAAACACTAGTCAGAAAAGTTCACAGTGAATAAAAAAATAAAGAATACTTAAAATCTGGCGTTAACAGTGAAGCATTCCTTCATACATGCCCCAAGAACAGAGCTTGGAAATTGAAGAATATAATTGATTTTTTGGAGAACATAAACTCTCTTAATTAAAAAGTTGCAATAATTGGAAAAACATTTTACTCACAGAAAAAAAACCTTTACATTTCTGATTGGTGTAAGAGACATTATCAACTCTGCATTTTTGTACTTGTTTATTCCAGTATGCGCCGTGAATTCACGAAGCAATTCCGTTTTCATTAACTGAAAACTTCAGTCACGGTTGTATTGGGAATTGACATTACACCTTTTCTTTAAGAAAATTATGACAGATTTTAGTCAGTTTTAATCTTAGTGGGGGAACTACTTTGTTTTCCATTTTGCAGTCACTGTTAATCATGTTTGTTTCCATTTCCCCCTATAAGTCAACTTCTTTTTGCAAATTATTATCTACTCATTCGTCTCTTCTTGGAATCTTTATTTACCCCTGATATTGTCTATAAACAGACAGAAAGCAAGTGTTCATTAAAATGAAATAAAATTCAGTAAGATGGAATATTTAGAAGCATAGAAAGTAAGTAATCTCTGAAATATTTGAAGAAAAGTATATTGAACAGGGAAGTGTACAAAGTTGAATAAAGGAGCAAAATAAAGTGTTAAAATGAACAGATATAATAATTAAATATGAGGTGCATTTTGATAACGCTTGATCTAAAGGTTTGGGAAATTTTGAATTACAGTGCTGAGTTCCCGACTGTAGCTATTCTGAAGAACATCAGAAAATCAACAATAAATATACTTTTCAAGTCACATGTCTTTGAGTTATATCAGCTTTAAAGGGCAATGCAAATCCCAGATGGGACTTACTGCCGTCATTGCCCCTCACGTGGGGCACTGTAGGCATTCCTGTCCGACCACTGCAGCTCCCTCTTTTCACTGTCATATGCGCTGAATTATATTTATTATTATTCATTTTTCGGTAGACGAAACCTATTCTCCTGGAACAAGCACGCAAGGACCATTGAATTGAAATGCAAGTTCCCGAAGAATGTTGTTTTCAACATCACACCGCAGACCGTATGCTGCAGCAGTAACTGATCATGCTACACGGGCAGTGATTTTTCATCACTCTGGCGGAGACGCGAATCCGCAACACCCGAGTGGCATGCCACGACACTTACCACTGTACCAGCAGACCTGCTGAGATTGCTAAATTTCACAAATCATTCTTTCATTCACTGAAGGAGTGGATGAAAAAAAAAAACACACACAGAAGGAAGTATTCAAACCTCAAGCCACAGAATAAACGACGATCGGTTCTCTAGGTTAAATGAAAATATGTATTTTTTATTGTTATTTTTGCTCATGAGTGCGGATGTCACGGGGTTGCAAGCCTCTGCACTACAAAACCCAAGAAACATGCCTGTAAATCCCGTGAAAAAACACAGCGACACAAACATATGCATATGAATATATATATAATTAATTATAAACTAATATAAATGCATTATATGTACATTATATAATATTATATAATAATAATAATATTATATATTATATATATATGTGTGTGTGTGTGTAACAAAATATATATGTATGTTTAATATATTATAATATATATAATATAGCATATATATATATATATCTATATATATATATATATATATAGTATATAATATATATATAATGTAAAATAAACAGGAAACGTCTAAAGTATGAAACGCCCGTTAAAACACTGGTTTAAAGCTAAGGACTAAGATGTACTTCTTTTTTCTGCCCTGATAGTGTCGGTTAAATTATATTATCCTTCCGATTTTAAGCACGCCTTTTATACATGATTACACACACACCACACACACACACACACACACACACACATATAATAATTTATATATATATATATATATATTATATATATATGTATTATATGTGTTGTGTGTGTGCGCATATGTTTATGTGGCTATTGGTGCGCTACTACTCTGCTTAAAAATAAAAAAAATCTGCAACGCCTTCCCTACAGTGTCATGAACAACTCTGACGGCTGAACGATTCCTGAAATAGCCTGAGGGAGAGAGTGGGATTTTAAAAGCCTCTGAAAAGAAGTGCGAGAGAGATAGAAAAAAAAACGAAAAGTCGGCGTTTTATGAAGTCAGTGTTTAAAAATACTTTGATGATACTTTTTTCCTCCCTACAAATTCTACAGCGTAACTCACGATGTCACAAAATATTAAAGACTGAAATGTGAATACACGAAAAAAAAATGGCTGGGAGATATAAAACGTTGCTAGAGAAAGAATGAATGAAAAGTGTCTTAAAGGAACCTTTAACTTTTATTCTTCTTTTATCGAGGAAATAGGAAAACAGGAAATGCAAGTAACTAGAGAATAGATGAAATTGGCGTGGAAAAAATAAAAAAGAGAGGAGCGTTTTTTATTCACCTTTGGAGTCACTGCAAAGAATGAATAAAAAAAGGGGGAAAAAGTAGAGAATGAAAGAAGGATTCATGGCGCGATAATTAAATATCCTCCCCCGCTTTCCTTTCAGCCTAATAGCCAATCAAATAATGCGCTCGAGATCAATTACAATCTTTTAAGGATGACGGACTTAGCTCACTCAAAATCCTTTAATTACAAATCTGCGTCTAATTCGTTTTTATCCGTGAGAAAGGGGGGTGGGGGTGGGGGTAGCACGGGAGATAGGGGGAAAGGGGGAGGGGGAGGGGGAGGGGGGTAGCACGGGAGGGGAGAGTGTTGGAGCATATAGGTATAGAGGCTGAATAGCAATTACGATACTGATGAAACCAGATGATCGGAGCGTTTATCTCACGTTCTGCCCTTTCGACGCGATTGCTATCGTCTGGCTTTTTCCTCTCTCTCTCTCTCTCTCCCTCACTCTCTCTCTCTCATCTGCAAAGCTGGAAGGTCTAATTATGATGCATTGTTCTGACCCACGTGGTTCAATTGAAGCCGATTCGTTTACTCGGTTGGATACGATAATCTCTTCCTCTCTTTCATTGTTTTGCTTTTCATAGGCCAATCGGCGCCTACCCCTCTTTTGGAACTCCTCTCTCTCTCTCTCTCTCTCTCCACTGTCTATTCGTAAAGTTCGACTGACGTCTAAACTTCTCCATAATTACCGCTCTCTCTCTCTCTCTCTCTCTCTCTCTCTCTCTCTCTCTCTCTCTCTCTCTCCTTCGTGGATAATTGCACCATGAGGGAATCGCGTTAAACATAGCTCGAGCCTCGAAAAAGAAACGCAATTTCAGCCGCAACCTGGGGTCGTAAGAAGGAATTGTTATTAATGAATAATCCCCATTACTACGTGAATTACTTGGCTTTTCCCTTTTTAGTGACTGTTTCTTTTCCGTCGTTACATCTTCCTCTCACGCTACTCCCTGCAGTAGCAGTCGGTTTACGACCAGGCTCTTCGCATATCGGGGCTCGGAAGATATTGATATTATAATTGATCTTCGTGATCTGGGGTTCAGTTAGATACGTCCGGACTTCTCGACTCGTCCGAAATTAGTGACTCCGAATAATAATAATAATAATAATAATAATAATAATAATAATAATAATAATAATAATAATAATAATAATAATTTTTCACGAATAATTGAATCATAGGTATCGTTAAATATGTAGTTCATTATAACGTGGGAATAACTTACCCAAAATAGGAATTATAATTGATAAATGCTTCGTTTCGGCAGGATTCGAACCACTGCTTGGTGTAGAAACAACGGTGGACGGTGACTTTTACCACCAGAATTGCATCAACCTTTTATAATTCCACTTGGGTGTAAGCTATTACCAAGGTGAATGGAACCTGATATTAAATGATATCTTTTCCTTAATATTTGTGAACAAAAAAGTCACGAGTATATAAGTGAAAAATATATAATTTTTTACGAGCTTCTTAGTTTATACGCTTAAATATTATCTAGAATACTTAGGCATTAAATATAGATTCTTGCCTATTGAGGACTAAATTCTCGCACCGTGAAAGACTGGCAAACATTTGCCGCTAACCCTGGCAGTTCACAAACTGTCTGGGTTTGAACACTAGGTCCGAGGTTAAAAACAATTCGCTCTTTCATTAAAGGAGTTGAACCTTGACACAGTTAGTAAAATGTAAGGAGCAGTGTCATGGCTTATGTCTATGGCTATAAAAATGGATTACAGTCAGATGGATCTGACACTACATGCCATTCGTTTGCATCAGCCATGCTAATAAACAAAAAGGTTAAGTATATCTTAGTTTAACCAGACCACTGAGCTGATCAACAGCTCTCCAACGGCTGGCCCTAAGGATTAGAAATTTTTACGTGGCTAGGAACCAATTGGTCACCTAGCAACGGGACCTACAGCTTTTTGGGGGATCCTAACCACATGACATCGAAAAATGAATTTCTATCACCAGAAATATATTCCTCTGGTCCCGCGTTGGCCGAGCCGAGAATTGTATTTCGGACCACCGGATTGGTAGCCGAGCGCGAAATTCACTCGTCCAACGGGGAACTATACTGATGCACAAATTTATGATAATACTACTCAGATACAAACTATCTCCAATGTCTTCTTTCGACAAATTGAAGGGAATTTTTAAAAGCTTTCAATTGCTGCAAGAATACAGTTTGATTACAAAGTACCAACATTTAAAATCCTGAATTCTCTTTTTACTTATTTGTAAAAGAAAGTTATTGTGCTGGCTTTGTCTGTACGTCCGCACTTTTTCTGTCCGCCCCCAGATCTTAAAAAGTACTGAGGCTAGAGGGCTGCAAATTGGTATGTTGATTAATCACCCACCAATCATCAACCATATCAAGTTGCAGCCCTCTGGGCTCAGTAGTTATTTTTTTTATTTTATTTAGGGTTAAATTTAGCCATGATCGTGCGTCTAGCTAAAAGTTTCATGGACCGCGACTCATAAACTTTATACGCTGTACAGAAAACTAGATTGCTTTCAACTATGTCTGTGGCACGATTTGAAAGTATTTACAGTACTCTTTCCTCTTATACAAAACAGAGTCAAATGCTGAAATACAGAAGTTTGAGAGACGGCGTGGTGCAGTTAGTGGTACAAAGCCAAAATACTTGCAGGGGAAAAACCATAAAAGGATTCACCGTCAGTCAAGACTCACCCCAAAAGAGAGAGAGAGAGAGAGAGAGAGAGAGAGAGAGAGAGAGTAAATGTTGGCGCAAGCAAGCCAAAGTATACATCAAGCAGGCCTCGAACTAAACAGAAAAACAAACATATTAGAAATACATCGAATAAAAATAATGACTATAAGAGTCTTTACATTCTAAAAACATAGAATAAAGCAAAGCAATTCCAACTAAGCACCTGATATATAAAAGTTGAAGACGAAATGACGTGAAGGGAAAGGTAAGCGGCGAAGAAAACATTTCAAGATATATACAATTGAACGGAGGATGTGCGCGAGTTCAATCTGGGCACTAACTGCTCAATAGATAATGATTCTAAAATGGGTAGTTAGTGTAAACAGCTAGTTTGGCCCAAAACAGGGAAATCAGTATAATTAAGACTCTTATAGTCTTTAATTTTATTCCATGTATTCCTAATATGTTTGATCTTCTCTCTTATCCTTTATGACCGGCTATCTTGTCACCCTGTCTTGATGTATACTTTGGCTTGCTTGCGCCAACATCTCTTGTCTCTCTCTCTCTCTCTCTCTCTCTCTCTCTCTCTCTCTCTCTCTATATATATATATATATATATATATATATATATATATATATATATATATATATATATATATATATATTATATATATATTATATATATAAATATATTAAAAATTTTTGAGTGATTTCTAATCTTAGAAAATTTTGGGTTGTACAATCTGCAACCTGTACGATGACTAACACCTTTATGAGAATCGGCCCTGACCTTAAGCAATCGTTTTGGTGATGTAACGTAAGTCCCAAAATTACATTAGGATTGCATAAGTGGGCAGATTCTGTCTTTGAATTTAAATAATGACCCTATGAAGAAGGGGTTTTTGGGGATTAAAATCACTCGTGGCATGTCAAAAAGTTTTTCTATTGCAGACTTAAAATTACGTCTAACTTGTCACCATGGATATAAGGAAAACTGGCCTAAATTTTCTTGCGAGGTACTGTACTAATAGCCGGAGGGTTGGATAGTTTGTTATTAAAGAAATTCTAACAATGTTTAAAGAAAACAAGGGATGGAAACCAGCTTCAGAGAAATATTTATGCAAGAACATGACCTCTTTATAATAATAGTCCCAGGAGGAGGTTAAAGTGTAAGCTCTATGATGAAGATTAAAAATTTCATCAAATTTAAAAAGAAGGCGCAGTATAAAAATTTGAACCCAGACTAGTAAAAGACTTTTTATTAAAAACAGAAGTGTTATAACTATCATTGTGTCGAGACACTAAAAGATCCAAGAACGGTAACTGATAGTTTTCTTCTCTTCCTAATGTGACCTAAATGTTAGGATGTCTTTCATTCATGGATGAGAGGAACTGATCGGCAGGGAAAGCTGATTTAAGGAGAACAAAGGTGCCATCAACATACCGTTTGTAAACAAGAGGATAAAAATTTCGGGGGCAATTCTCCAATCTGTTCGCCTCCTGTTGGAGAGCGTGGGACCAAGAGGTGATCCCATTGCCATCCCATCATTCTGTTTATATAAATAATTTCTGTTTATATAAATAATCATTGAAAATAAAAGCAGTTGCGAACACTGCTAACTCCAACAATTTCTTAAAATGTTAACAATCAGTTAAAATATATAAGTGTCACTGGGTTTATAAAAATCTTGTCTAAAATAACCTCAATAATTTCAGCAACTGGGACTATAGTAAATAACGACTCAACATCATAACTGGTTACATACAGATCAGAGTTTTGACATAAAATATAGGATTCAATTTTTTATGGTGTGTTGATTAGAGGTAAACTGTTCTAATAATGGTAACCAGATATTCAGCAATTCATAATTAAGTTCTTTCAAAAACGTGTTGATTTTATCTTCAACTTTAAAAATATGTTTGCAATCAGGTTTACCAATTTGCTGAAACTTGTTTCCATCACTAGGAATAGATTCCATTATTGATATAGCCTTCTTTGTTTAAGATAACAGTACCTTTGCCCTTGTCAGGCTTCTTAATTACCAGATTTTCATTTTTTTGCCAGATTCTTCAAAATATTCAGATCATTTCGTTTTAAAAAAGGCGGCCAATTTGTAGTTAGTTTTCTAAAGGAATGTTGAGAAATATCAGATAGTTGGGATTGCAATTTACTGATAACAATATTAAAATTTTGATTGGCTTTTTATTCTATGAAATAGTGATTACAAAGGTAGAAAAAAAACCTACTGTAATTAGGTTTCTAACAAAGCATGCAGAAGGCCAGTCCCAGAGGTAATAAAAATTCTTCCCGTATTGACAATACATGAGAGGGTAAATTAAAAATTGAACTCGCGGTTAAAATGAAGAGGAAGAACGACGAGACTTCATCATTCTATACCAAGACAACACTGAACATAGGTGATATAATATGAGTTGTTTTCTGTTAAAAACGATTGAAAAATATTAAATCAATAAAAGACAAGGTACTACGAACGCGTTGATATTAGTCTAGAACAGTTGACAAGTGTTTAGTTACATAAAGATTTTTTTCTTTGTAAGTATGGTGTTACGAAACAGAAATGTCACCTATTGATGACCGACTATATTCTTGTCACCTTGTCATATATATATATATATATATATATATATATATATATATATATATATATATATATATATATATAATATATTACATATATACACATATATATATAGTATATATATAATATATATATATATATATATATATATATTATATATATGTGTTGTACATATGAACTAATGAAAGATGAACAGTATAAATGCTAAATCCATTCATCCGACAGTACTAAATACTCCTGAATACCGTAGTACATTCAAACCTAATAATCTATTACTCTCGAGTCTGCGTAATGTAATGCATTTTTTGTCATTCTCGGTCAATAAGAAAAAAAGAGAAAGACAAAGAGAGAAAGATACATTTGCTGTTAGTAAATTAAGCCGGCTTACTGCTCTTACTGCTCTTTCAACAATCTGTGTGTGTGTGTGTGTGTGTGTGTGTGTGTGTGTGTGTGTGTGTGTGTGTGTGTGAGAGAGAGAGAGAGAGAGAGAGAGAGAGAGAGAGAGAGAGAGAGAGAGAAGTCCAGACAGCATTTATATAATTCAGCTGAACGACGGCATTCTATCATTAGATAAACATTCAAATAAACAATTAAATACAAAAGTTTAAAATAAACAAATATAAGCAACAGACAGCAGCACTCTTGGCGAGGGAGGAGACGAGAGAAAGCAAGGTCTAAGCACAATCATTTCCTTTATGTCGCCATAAAACCTCATGAAACCTATATAGCTTCCGAGATGATGCGCATTTGCTTCCCTTTTTCGAATGATATTGCGTCCTGGGTGACAAAAACTATATGTTGTGCATTTCCTTGCCTAGAGAGAGAGAGAGAGAGAGAGAGAGAGAGAGAGAGAGAGAGAGAGAGAGATAGCATAATGCCCTTATTTTATAACGGTGGCTTTGAATACACTGTTATTAGAGAGTATTATCGAAGCATGGCTGTACACGAGGACATATGCATATACCCCTACTTACAGTTTTCAGTTGGTATTGACTTTGAGATATTATTATTATTATTATTATTATTATTATTATTATTATTATTATTATTATATTATTATTATTATTATTATTATTAAGCGATTTATAATTTGAGAATGAGTCGGAGTAGTACCTGCGGCCAAGCAGAACGCTGTCGTGGATTTGCTGGACTGAGTGCTAACTGGAGGATTTGTTTTAAGTGAAATATAGACCTGAAAGATACAACTTTGGAAAAGGTGATAAGTTTGAGAATGCTTGTAGGAGAAAACAGAGTAAACATGGTGGGAGTAAAGTCTTAAAGGTAACTGAAAACAAAGAAGACATATTAAGGAATGTTAATAAGAAGTGTGAAAAACATGGAAGCAGCATATTTCGATAGGTATTTAGGAGTCAATATTATTGATGGTGGGAAGATGAAGGATGAACCGAGTCACAGGATAATTGCAGCACGAAAGATAGAAGGGTATGTGCAAAAGATTGTGAAGAAACTTGTAATATTTATTGGAGCCTAGGCCGGAATGCATGACGAGATTTTTTAATCAACTCTCCTTTATTGGAAGAGAAGTGCAGATGGAGACTGTGAACGAAAGGAAGCAGGTGGAAGTTCTACAGATGTTTACGCACAATTTTAATATAAGATGGACTAAAAGGACGGGCAATGTGGAGATATCTACTAGAATTAGTGGTTACAAAGTTTTAAAACAGACGCTGCATAAGTATTTTGAGAGAGTTTTTGGTCCTGTGGAATAGACGGAAAATGGGAGGATGGTGAAAAGAAGAGAGATAGGCCTAGAAAGGGATGGCAGCATAAAGGGAAAGAGGTACTGTAAAGAAGGCCCTCCAAATCGAGGAGGTGAAATTGCATGGAAAATAGATGGGATTAGTGTAGTATGTGTAAGAGGGTTCGATACATTGCTGGTGAGCGTCCTGTTTAAGTATATAAAGTAGTTAGCTTTGTGACAGTTTATTTTACTGGGAATTTACCCAAGATTTAGTTATTTCAGAGTGAATAGAGATCATTGTCTTTTCTTTTCTCTGGAGCCACTTTGTATCAAGAGCAATGGCTGATTGTTAACACACACACACACACAGACACACACGGATTGGTGTGATTGGTAGCATCATAACTTCTCCTGCAGGGGGACCAATAACTGAATCTTGGCTGAAAATAAAGTGGGTAGGAACACTATTAGGAGCCCAATGTGCCTCTGTGCGGGTGGAAAAGGCCATGCTGACAATCTCATCCTAAAAGGACGTGCTGAGCACTAGAAATCTATGATACCGCACTTCCTAAGGGCAAAGGAGCATAATAAATTCATATTTATATATGTATGTGTGTATATACTTGTGAGAGAGCCCACGCCGCAGAAACAAGACTTATTGTTGGAATTGGAAGTCCTAGCAACAGTACCAAAGCAATGTAACCTGACTGGTGGTAGTACTGTAGAGACATTGCATTTGCGTCTGTTGTAATAAGAATATTCAGAGTGCTTAGTCTCAGCAGGCTGGAGAAAGAAATAGATGAAAAGGTTCGAGAAGAACGGGCTGTGCAGAACAAATAATCTTATTTGTGTTAAGACACTGTGCGGCCGTTTATAGAATTTTAAAGTACCTTTGTGATGGCTTTTCTTGATGACGCGAAGGCACTTGACAGTGTCCACAGACCAATATGATGGAAGGTCTTGCGACACTAAGATATTCTCGTTAAATATGTAAAGCTAATGAAAAATATACTACATATATGAAGAATAGCTGCATAGTTAATAATGATAGGGTCTTGTCAAGGGAACTTGCAACTACGTAATATCCGTGTTCTACAAGGGAATGTTATTTCACCCTCGCTGTTTGCCCACCTCATATATTCCGTGATAAAAAAAAATAAGTGCTCGAGGTGGAGAAGAGAGTTTATGTAGATTGGCGTCGACAGTATAGGGTCTTTAAGTACGAATCTGATGAAACACCAATAAAAACAAATTAAAAAAGGTAGGCAAATAAAATTTGGAAATTAAATAGAATGAAATTGAATACAAAGGTAAGATATATGTAAGTCTAGTAGGATCTCTATCGCTATGGACAAAAATCATGGTATGACACGCAAACTACATTATCTAAAAGACTTTATCGACTTGAACATAATGTTAATGTTAGAGAAAAATATTAAGTCAGATGGCAGGATAGAAATAAATGAATTCCCTCAACCCCTGGGAGGATAGTATGTAAGTGTTAGTTGGGTTTTTATGGGCACCTGAAGAACTGGAAGGTCCGACCTATTTGCATGAGAACTGTGGAAAAAATCCTGCGGCTGAAGGTGCGTGGAGATTTGTGGGAGAAAATGCGCAGGAAAGACGTGAGTAGTGGAATTTCTCTAAGGAACTTGGGTCACTCACGTGTTAGAGGTGATGATACATACATTCACACATACGTAACATGTATATATATAATATATAATTCTCTCACGCACACATAAATATTACACACGCAACACACACACACACACACACACACATTATAAATATATATATATATATATATATATATATATATATATATATATATATATATGTATATATATATTATATGTGTGTGTGTGTGTGTATGTGCTGTACAGGTAATCAATTCACTAATATATAGAACATACAAGTGTGCGTATGTCACCAACTAGCCGTTTTCGAGTGGAGTCAGTTCCGAGGAATATCAATATAAGAACTACTTCCGCGTTCCTCCTTAA